>NW_012267281.1:2644182-2698414 GCF_000151885.1 Dipodomys ordii
AAAAAAAAAAAGAATTAAAAAGAGTTCTCTGGAGAGAAAATAAGAATGGCCAATAGACACATGAAGAAATGTACAACATCTCTGGCCATAAAAGAAATGCAAATCAAAATTATATTGAGATTCCACCTCACCCTAGTTAGACTAGCCATTATCAAGAAAATGAATAACACACACACACACACACACACACACACACACACACACACAAATAATAATGCTACTACCTTGTTTGTGAGAATGTAAACTTGTTCAACCACCCTGAAGAGTAGTATGGAGGTTTTTCAAAAGACTAAATGTAGAGCTCTCCTATGACCCAGCAATCCCACTCCTTGGCATTTACTCAAAGGAACACAAACAAGGCCACACTAAAGCTAATAGCACAACTATGTTCATTGCAGCATTATTTACCATAGCTAATACACGGAACCAACCCCGATTCCCCTCAGTCGATGAATGGATCAAGAAAATGTGGTATATATACACAATGAAATTCTATGCTTCCATGAGAAAGAATGAAATTGCCCCATTCATAATGAAATGAAAGATCTGGACCAAAAAATAATTAAATGAATTAATCCAGATCCAAAGAAACATATGGTCCCTAGCAGGTGCTGTCTGTGAAACTCTTATCTCCAATAAACCACCAGAAAACTAACTGGAAGTGGCACTGTAGCTCAAGTGGTAGAGCGCTAGCCTTGAGCTGAAGAGCTAGGGGACAGTGCTCAAGCCCTGAGTTCAAGCCCCACGACCGACAGAAAAAAAAAGAAAGAAAGAAAGAAACACAGGATCCTAGGTTTCCTTCATTTGTAATAATTAGTGTATGTCTAAGACTGTCCGAGCAGAGGATCACAATAGCTCAATAGCTATGTACGTATGACCGTATAAAATGATGTTAATCGAAATTAACTCCAAGATAGGGAAACAAGAGGCTTCTTTTCAATTGTACTATGTGAAGTTATTTCTTTTTCCTTTTTCTTTTTTTCATTTGGATTATCCCCTCTTTCCACTGTTGTTCATTTTGGTACCCTGTGTCTTGCATATGCGTTTATCTGATTTGGGGAAAGGAAGAGGAATCTCAGAAATGGTGAGACAAAAGACAAAGAGAGAACCAATGCAACAGTGATCCTTACAAGACACTGTTGGAAATGAACTTTACAACTTGGGTGTGAAGAGAGTTGGGAAAAAAGAGAAAGTGGAGAACAAGAGAGGGAATAAAAATGTTCAACAAGAAATGTACTCATTACCTTACTTGTAACTATAACTTCTGTGTACTTCACCTTTACATTAAATTAAAAAAAACCCAACCCAGTGGTCTAGAAAAAACACACAAAGTTTTCTAAATAGGTGTGAGAAAGTAGTCATTTAAATTTCTTTAATAAATCCAGTGTGTAGAAATAGCACTAGAGGAAGTTAATCTGACTAAAGTTAAATGTATGCATGTGTGAATTACCATGGTGAACTTCCTTTGTAAAATTAATACACAGTAAAGAAAACAAATGACTGAAATGTATAATATATATGATTTACATTAGTATTCATTATTTTTTGCTGGAAGCAAAATATGTTTAAATCGCTGTTCTAAAGAATATATTTATTGCTATAAGAATAGAGTATCATTTTATTCGCATAGCCAAAAATATGTAAATACAGAAAACCAGATGCTAGCATATTAGCTGAGCTCTTCCTTAGAAATTTACTTTCTGTATAGAGTAGTATCTAATTGTCATATTGAATTGTCTTTAATTTTCATACTGGGATTTTCATTTAAAGATGAGTTTGTGCTTTGCAGAACTTTATACCACCTTATTAAAATTTAGTCTAGTCTATGATCATGCTTCTATAGTTCCATACAAATAAAAATAAAAACAAAAGTAACAAACAAGAAAGGAAAATGATTCACTGGGTCATATTACTTTAAAAGAACCTTAGCCCACTAGCAGTATGAACTATTCATCCCTTAGAGGGACCCACTGTGCCATGTCCTCTCTGCCTTCACAGACACACACTTGCTCTCCTTTGCTTGTATACCTATTAATCACAGAGTTCAATGTCTCCACTTTCGACTCTTTTGAGAGGGCATTGTCCTCCATATAATGACTAGTATATTATGAGCTAACCTATTCCCTCTGGAAGGTTATCTACTATTGTCATAAAGCATGTTTGTTTGTTTGTTTTTAATTAGAAGATTTCACTTTCTAAGCAGCTTTAGGTTAGTATTGCCTCTAATTGAGGGAAACAATTATAATTGTTAAGACAATATTGACCTGAAATCTTTTTCATAATAAAACATATCTATAGATTACATTAGACTGCAGCCTAAGTTTCTTTCTATATTCTTTTTGATGACTGTTCTTTTTGGTGACTATTGTTTATTGCTTTAAATGAATTATATGGAATAGTCAACATTTAATTATAAAACAGGTTTTTGTACTAGACAATTTTGGACAACTGTAGGACAATGCAAGTCCTCAGCTTGTTTGAGGCAGACCAGGCAAAAGCCATGATGTTTCAGAGGTGTGGTGTACTAAATGCCTTCTAAGTTGGAATATCTCCAAATTATGGTTGGCTTGTCAGAATGCAACCTTACACTAAGTCAAGAAGCAGCTATCATTTCACTGATAAAAATTCACCTGTGCTTCAGCTCTTCATGCCTCGCTCCGTTCCCACCAAGTTCTTAGCAAGTACGAGTCTTTTTAACAGTCTCCATACCTTCTACTTCTTCCAGTATACCAAGAAGTTAAAATCATAGTGTGTAGCTTTACTCAGAGATGTACATTTAACATTCCTCCATGTCTTCCCATGGGTCGATTGCTTATTTCTTCTTACAGATAAATAATAGGATGTCCTGCAGTTTATACATTCACCTATTCATGGTGATTCCTTTCTCTCTCATGTTCTCTACCCTGCTTCCTCCCTCTCCATATCCTCTTCTACAGACGCTTTGCCATTCCACCAGGGCACTAATAGTAGTCCCATAACACAGCTGACATGATGGGGTGTTGTAGATGCCTCATGCAATAATAGCAGGTATCTAGAAATCTGCTAGATAGTAATTGCAATCATTCCCAGGAAAGATAACATGAAGAATGTCCAGATATTGTCAGATGTTCCCTAGGGAAAGGGAAAAAGACAAAATAACCATACATTGAGAATAAATTCTTTGACATTTCTTTTGACATACAGTGGTCTTAATAGACAAGAAGGCTTTGTCCACTAAGAGCCATAACCTGGTGCTGAGTTGGCTTTAGAACTGTAGGAAAGCATGCACACTCTGTGGTAAGACAAGAGAAACTCAGCCTATCGGATGTCCTTAGGAAAGAGACACTGAACTTTTCAAAAGTAGCATGATGAAAGAATAGTATATCTCTTGACACCTTTCACATTCTGCCCCAAATTATAGCATCATTCCATACCACAGTGACTCTGAACAGCTCAAATAGCAACAAAGTGTAGTAATACTATGTGAAGCAGAGATGGTTTTATATTCTCATGAAGATTTGTTTCAGGTGATTTAAAAAAGACTCTTGTGCCGAGCGCTGGTGGCTCACACCTGTCATCTTAGCTACTCAGAAAGTTGAGATCTGAGGATCGCAGTTCAAAGCCAGTCTGGGCAGGAAAGTCCATGAGACTCTTATCTCCAATAAACCACTGGAAAACTGGAAGTGGCACTATGCTCAAGCAGTAGAGCTGAAGAGAACAGGGACAGCACACAAGCCTAGAGTTCAACCCCCATGACCTACAAAAAACTAAAATTAAATAAAAAGACTCTGTGAAAAAAATTGAACCAAAGAAATTTTTGCTGCATATTTATAGAGAATGCAAGAATACTTAGTCTACCAATAGAATCTCTGGAGTCATTTTTTTCTGGAAAATTTCCATATATTTTGTGGAGAATATATTACACATTGCTACTTAACAAAAGCATTGCATTAGGGAATCTTGTAAAGGAAAAGTGGTTAATTAACTGAATATATCTCAACTTGTATGGGGAATCCTTTTCATATGTATGAAAATTTCCTTTATAAATGAATGACGGATGTGTATATGCCTCAGAAGAATGAGTTCATCACAGAGTGAAATCTGGAGAAGACAACATTTAATCTATGCAATGGTAATACAAAATTCCTGTCAAAAAGCACCAAGTACGTCTTTATTTCACCCCACATGTGTATACGTGCAGATGCATGTAAACATGTATGGATATATGTACTTTTGGGTCCAGAAATCATAGGATTAACAAAACTGCTTAGTAAAATTACTTCAAAAATTGAATATGAACCTTACAATGACTACAGTTTATTTGAGAATGGAATTTTTTATTGGATAGTATATGAATTTTCTCCATTGTTACTGCCTTGAAAGGCAGAAGGAAAAAAAGTATATGTTCATTAGACATGCCACTGCTAGGAGACACAGAGTAGAAAGGCATTGCTAGAAGAAGGAAATAATAATTCAAAGGACTGAAGATTAATTATGTGTACATGGAGTGTATCGATGATTATTGTTTGTTCTGATATATCAGAGCCAATATGCAACATTACATACAGATGAAAAGACACAGCTATTCAATCACAAGATGTATGCCGAGAAGTTTATGAATAGATGATGTGCAATTCCATCATGACTTCAGAGGAAAGGCAAATAATGGGGGATGATATTTTTAAGGGTAAAAATTTAAAATTAAACAGATCAGAGAAATGTTCTCATATTTAATGATGCCAGAAATCAGAAAGACTTTTTTTTCTACACTCTACTGAAGTCAGCTGACTTTTCTATCAATGGCTTGCTTGTCTGGAGAGGCAGATCCTCATTTCACACCACTCATTTCACTGCAGAAGACAAATTTCAGACTCTGTGCATATAGAGTTCTGACATTTATTTGGTAAGATTTATATTCATTTAAAAATTGTGTAGCTGTCAACATTTGAGAATCATTTTGACTTTATACCTGGCTCCAGATCTTGTATCCATTTTTAATACAAAAAAGCAGGTAGCAAGCTAAGAAATGAAACATTTTGTCAGAATAAATACATAATTCTGTATCCTTAGCTTCTGAATTCATAGTGGGATTTTTGCTGGTTATATCATGTGTGTGTGTGAGAGAGAGAGAGAGAGAGAGTGAGAGAGAGAGAGAGAGAAAGGGAGAGAGTATCCATCCATTTGTATGTCAGTCAGTATGCAATGCAAGTAGGGGAACAATTATAGGAAGAAATGAAATTAGAGAATAATAATCTGTTAAAATAATAAGTTCATTTTTATCATTGTAGAAATGGTAAACATTAGCATTTAAAACTCTCTTCATTTAGGACACTGTTTCATAAATCTTAATTTATGATGATTTTATGGATATCCCAACTGTATACATTTTTAAGCTCCATTATGAAGAAAAGGTATGAAGTTAATGGGAAAGGTAATGAGTCAATATCATTAATTTTTAGATTTCCTATAATAAGCAGTGATAGTTTAAGTGTTAGTAACACCTAATCCCTTGTGCTCTAGTCAAAAATGTAAAGTTCTTGTTTCTAGGTTTTTTTAAACCATATCAATGTTGATAAAAATGTTTAAAAACATTTTGTTACCACTTTCCCCCCTGGATGGCATTTCCCAGGCCTCTGGAAGAGGAACTTCTCTCTACAGAAGAGATGTCCTCAGTATCAGGGCACAGGAAGTTGTATACCACAGAAGAAAGGGGAGAAAATGAAGGAGCAACTTAATTAATGTTTATCATAGAATGCTTGGAACTACTACTTGGACAAAAAAAGAAAACAAAACATAGACCCAAAGCTGGTCCACAGTTCATGAGGTATATATGGAATGGTAATATTTCTTAATTTTATCAAATTATTAACACTTAAGACTGAAGATAAAAATTGTATGGGAACACTTGACATTTGACACAAAAGTATTCAATTTTTATTGTTGTTGTTGGTCATGAGGCCTGAACTCAGGACCTGGATGCTGTCCCTGAGCTTTTTCAATTAAGACTAATGTTCTACCACTTTGAGCCACAGCACCACTTCTGGTTTTCTGGTGGTTAGTTGGCAGACTTTCCTGCCCAGGCCTTGAACCAAGATCCTCATATCTTAGCCTCCTGAGTAGCTAGGATTACAAGCATGAGCCACTGGCACCCAGCAAAACCTAACCTTTTTAAAAAGAGAATAATGGGATATAGACGAAAGGCTAGGTAGAAGGAGAAAGAGGAAATTAGTCAACAAAAATTACTGATTTCAAATACATGTTTTTTATAACTGCATTGTGTTATAATGTATTAAGAAATGAATTATCTGACCATTAACCTTTAAAATGTTAGATATTAATTACATAATACATCCAACAATGTCTTAATCTTAGCCTGGCCATGATATATTAATTGAAATGTAAATAAAATAATAGAAAAAAACTAACATGATCTCTTTTTTAACTAATGGAATTTATGTACACTAGATTAACTAGCTTGCCAGCTACTTGTACATAATATATAGAAAGTAAGTCACTGTATAATAGGGTCAGCCTATTGTTTCCAGAACATTCATGGGAAAACTGACAAAGATGAGTGAATCATTGAACAAGGGACATATGATGCTTTCAAACGTCATACCTTTCACATTTTATACCCATGCAGTTAGAATACGTAGCTTAATTAGCTATGATCTTTCATTCAGAAATGCTTCACTGAATTCTAACCATTAGCTGTGGGGCAGGCTCTAGTGCATGCTGCAGATGGCTGTACTCTAACTACAGGCTTATATCTGTTGTCGGAAATGAAAAAGAGACATGATGATTCCAGGAGAAAAGCGTGTTATTAATAGCAAATGCCATTATTTCGGTGGCTTGGTGCTGGCAGACCCTCTGTAGCATTTTTAATCATGTAACTTCCATTCTCTTGGTGTCAACATGATGCTTTAGTTGTATTGTTTATTTCATGAGAAGTGAAATTCCTCAATGGCTATTTTTTTTCCTGACTTAACAATAAAATAATCTTTTCCCCAAATGACAAGACAATGAGGAGGTACAGCTAGAATTTCAGTATCACAGTTAACATTGAATTCCCAACTCCTACTCTAAAAAGGTACAGCAGATTTCCAAACTAAATTTTTGTCTCTGAGGAACTCAGGGAATTATTGAACATTGTATCAGTTATATACTGAATTTACGTATCAGCCATTGAGGAAAAATAATGAACTCATGTGGATAGGAATGGCAATCATTTCTAACTGTAGAAGAACTAAAATAATGAGAAAAAATAAGATATTTTCCATCTCTTTTATTTTTGCATAACACAATCAGTTTGTAACTTGTCAATACCTTTCTCTTTCCATATACTTGTGTCCTGCAATATATGTAAATGTCACTATGTAGGTGTTTGTCTAAGAAGTTTCTAAAGAAAGGTTTTTATACATGCATAAATACATAGGTCAATACATATACTTGCATAAATATGTATGTATACTGATATATATATTTATATATGTCATTAATAGTGGTCAATGTAGATTTATCTAGGAGGCTAAATACAAACAATTAAAGAAGTAACAGAACAGTTTTATCATTGATAATGACAATGTTCAATGGTCATTGATAATGTCAAAGGGTAATTTCAGTAGACATTTAAGGAAAAACATGGGACCAAAAGTTATTGCAAAGCATTTGAATTTGATCAAATTAATTAGAAAACTCATTTAATGTGTAGTTTAGTTATTTATTTTTGTTATTATTAAGTAGTTGCACAAAGAGATTCAAAAATCTGTATATGGGTAAAATGTGTCTTTTCTAAACCCATTCATACCCTCAGGTTACAAGGTTACACTTCCACATATATACACTGAACTTAGAGACTGTATTAACCTGTCTGTACTTTATCCATTCTGCTGTCCAGCCTCTTTTTGACCCACCCCTACCCTGGTGTTCATTTTATATGTGATTTTTTTTCCTTTGAAAATCACTTTGTAGTAAAGAAGGCACAGGCCTTTCCAACACAATTACAGAATACCTCTAATATGATATTGAGCTCTTACATGTTATGGATAATCATGGTACATGACATTGAGTGAAAAATGAATGTGTTTAGAGAATTTTTGTGGAATTATAGTGTTTGTTGTACCATGGGCTTAAAGTTCAAAACCCATCTGTTTGGTAGCTGCCAGAGCCAACCTGTTATAAGGTAGGATTTCGAATTTGCATTGTGAATAACTACCCAGTACTGATAGCTACATTTGCCACTGCTAACACCTTGCACATAATGGATTGCTTTCAGAAGGCCAGGTATTCAACAGACAGGCAGCTAGTCCTGGGCCTCAATGATTGTGCCAAGTGAAAAATGTGCCCACATAATCACTATCATGTTATAGAACTCTTCCTCTTATAATGTTTTATAGGTTTGATTTGGTCACTTTGAATCTCACACTTTCCCTCAATGTTTTCCCACCCTCTCCTAAAGAAACACTGAAACAAGAAATGATGTTTTTAATCATGTTCCAGTTAGGTGTTTCTTCCTAGTCTTCTTGCCAAGAAATTGAAAGAAAATTAATTTCCTCTGGAAGCGTCCTTCTCTCTGCCTTTGCTGTCATATTTAATCCATATGATTAACAAATGTCAATTATGCAAGTTCTTCTCCAATTAAATTTTGGACACATTGTAGAATAAATGAGAATTGCTTCTCAACTTCATAGAAACAAATACAGACACTTCTTTCCACATTTTTCATTACTTTATAAGAGTCTGTTTATTAAGGACAGTAATGAAACCAGTGCAGTGCCCTCAAGCCAAACTGACCTATCCATTGAGAATTTCATGTTTCTATTGTGCGATTGACCTCCAAAGTGGAAAAAAGGCCACTTTGACCTTTAATGTCTTTGGATGCTATTGCTAAGTCAAAGAGCTGATAACAACTTCTCAGCATTGAGCTGAAGCAATATTCTGTGAAAAGGGACATTTGAAAATGTTATGTTCCCTTATACTTGTATCAAAGTCCTTTTTCTGATTACGTTCAATGGCTCCTTTACAGTAATTAACAGCATTGAGCCTCTGGTCATTCAAAAAGCCAAGGCAATCATGAGTTTTCTAAAACTGCCTGCCATATTTGTAGCTGAAGTGTGTTATTCAAGATTATGTCATATATAATTTCCCTGGAAATTTTAGTTAAGTTTTATTCAGAAAGGTGACAAACACATGTGTGCCAAACAATCACAGTGAGAAGTAAAGGTTTTCCAATTCAAGTCATTATTTTCCTGCTCTTGGTAGGAAAGAAAAAACATGAAACAGTTATGATAATAGCAAATGCCTTGGATAAAAGCAATTAGATAATTGATTGTCAGATTCACATGAAAAGAACCTATGAAAACAATGGTGTTTGAAGGCCTAGGACTTTGCTTACTTACATGCATGCTGTATTCTTCAATTGTGTTTCTATTTATCAAAATGGTTTTAAGTGATAAACATATCAAAATATGCATATGAATAGAATTGCATGTGGTACATTGACATATGTACATGTTGTACAATGCTTAAATCAGTTCAACTGTATCTGTTTCCCAAATACTTATCATTTCTTTAAAGTCAAACATTTAATATCTTTTCTCCTAGTTTTTTGAAGTATGCAATTTCAATTATTTAGTAAAATGCTTATGAAGATCTGAGTAATCAAATTATGTAACTGTGGACTAGGAAATAGTGTTTTATATTAAAATACTATTCACTGTGTAGGCATTAAAACTCTTGACTTATGTAAAATTAGGAGCTATTATTAAATTTATTAATTATATTTTGAGAATGGTAGAGAATTTAATATTTTACAAATTTTTTCTCTAACTTTTTTCTTAGAAGATTTTCAGCTATAAGAAAATAAAACAAACTCATTTAATTAGTAAATTTGTTTGGAAATCTTTGTGTAGACACTGGGTTTATGTTAGGTGAGTTTGGAGAATGTCAATATGAAAGAAATAAAATTATAGTACGATCTATTATATAGAGCTCCATGGAGTACATAGAAATTGAAAGGCTCCTTTTGAGAAGAACCTAAGATCTGGGCTCTCAAATATGGTGCTGCTGCTGTTGTTGTTATTATTATTATCTTCCCTTTCTCTTTTTCCTCAGTTGGCCACCTGTTACCTCCTGACAGGAAATAGAAGTCGAAGGGCAATAATGCATATGTAAGGTCTCTTAGTCCATGTGTGCGCTGTAACACAACTCCAGAAGCGAGATAATACTTAAGTGCAGTTATTTCTCACAGCTCTGAAGGCTGAGAAATCAAGTTTGGTGTCTGGTGGATGTCTTATTCTCTGCTTCTAAGATGGTGTACAAAATACTATCTCATTTCGTTTTCTTTTTTTGTGTGTGTGTCGGTCGTGGGGCTTAAACTCTGGGCCTGGGCGCTGTCCTTCAGCTCAAGGCGAGCGCTCTACCACTTGAGCTACAGCGCCACTTCCAATATCTCATTTCGAAGAGAGGAACCCTGTGTTCTCAGGTCGCAGAACTGAAGAAAACAAAGTCTGTCCTTCAAGTCTATTACAAGGTCGTTTATTCCATTCTTCAACATTCTGCCCTCATCACTTACTCACAGACTAAAGCCCTCATTTCCTAATGCTGGCTCCTTTTACAACTTATGACTCTTGAGGGCCATAATGTGTAGCAAATTTTGATTATCCCTCTCCCCTTCCTCCTCCCCCCTCCCCTCTCCACTCCTTCTCCCTCTCTCCCACACTCTGTTTCCAACAATATCTCCACATTAGCTGACTCATGAGATAGTTTGAAGTAAAGGACAAAGGTGAAGACTGACTTAAGGTGTGTGTGAGGGGAAGGGGCAAAGTCAAGTTGGAGGGCTGTTAGATGCAAGGAGAGAGGAAGGGGAAACTACTTATAATATTCAATGTTTCAGACATGAGCTATTCTTGTTGTGGCTGGGTCACTAAATCATAAGACTTTACAGATAATAAAAACTATATTCGATGACCTTTTACACCAGGTACAGCAGCATGTTAAGCATGAACTTTTCTGAACACTAATGTCAGGTTACTCCTTCTAGATAGTTTGTGTCTAATGAGGGGAGCAAGATTCTTAGGGACCAGTGATCTGTAACTTAATAAACTCCTCTTCCTTTGTTTAGCAAGTATCCCTTTATCCCCTCCATATAGAACCATAGTGTGGATTCTAAATGACAGATATATTATTTTTGCTTTTAACTTTTTGGCTTTGTCCTCTTGATAATCCTCCTGAACATATTTGAATGAATACCACTTTGGGCATGTTGATTTCTCCTTACAATGTCCCAGAAGGGCATTTGTGGTGTACTCACATGCTTCTAGAAGACAAGTTTAAAGTCTAATGGCAGAGGTCAATAAAGGATGAATGAGAAGTCCTGCATCTGGGTCAGGAATAACAAACCCTGGGGTTTGGCTTTTCCTTGTTTGTAGAAGCCATGGCACTTTCTACTAAAACATAATAGCTTCTCATTCTCTCTACTCTGTCAAATTACTAGAAGAATGTCTAAGTTTTGCCTCTTCTTCATATGTTATTTTCTTTTGCTTCCAGATTAAATAGGCTTTTTATATGTTCCCAATGCACCCTGGATATTTCTTGGCTGTTTATCTCACTTTAAAACATGCCGCATGTTTTGCTTCTAAAGGATAAATTGTGAGTTCTTTGAAGGCAGGATCTGGGTGTTCTCTAAGAGCTACAAATATATCCCCATAGATGGTCTATGTTAGATAAATTTCTAGTTCAACAATTTCATTTCCAACTATTTAAACCACTGGATACATTCCCTCACATGGGCAGGAGCAAAGAGAATCCATAGGAATCTCATCTGCCAGGATTTCCTTCATGATCAACAAGAAATGGCAATGTGTTAAAAAATGATGGATAGATGAGAAGGCCAAAGAAGAAATACAACCAATCCGCCATTTTTTAAGTTTCTTGTATTTCTTAAATAGAATAGTAAAAATATAGTACCAGTAATACAAATTCTACTTGCTCCAAAATCGTTTAAATTTGACACGCTACCTACTTCTCTATAGAGATGATAGAGTTGATGTGTTGTTTTATAGTTCATCTCCCACTCATCCTAGTGTGGTCCTGCACTCACAGCCTAAGCTGCAGCAGCTGAAAACACGGAAATTTGGCTGCCACTCAAACCTAATGCAATTTATATGGCCAATGGATCCAATGCTTCCAAAAGTAAAATGTAATTTATTTTTATTTTGGCAAATAGATGATTTTGAAGGCAAGACTGTTAAAAGTTTTTCATTTTAGTATCTTTATCATTTTTAAAAAACAATATTTTGATGAGTGCAGGCAAATCAATTAGCTAACACAGTGTGCAATTAGTTAAATCCTCTGTGGTCCTTTTAAAGTGGGGTAGAGAAGGCTGTCAGTTGGTCCATTCGGGCCCAACGTCCCTTTTCTCTATGAAATTTCAAGGAGGTGCTGCTGAGCTTTGGCTAGCACACAGACATGTTTTCAAATTCCACCTAATTTCACTAAGGTGGCTCTACTGTGATGTAAATGGTGAATTGAAAAGATAAGCAATGCTGTGGTTGCCAAGGTCATCTCTGGCTTCATGTGTTCTGATGAGAGCATTGAAGGATGGACCAGGGCACCATAAGCAAGTCTTGGTAATAAGTACTGTTTTGATCACTGAACTATTTAAGTGAAAGAGCTGTTTGTCCACATGAACAGGTTGTTTTCTTAAAGGCACACTTTGAATAATCTGCCATTAAAAAAATCAACATTAATTACTGATATACGGAATTACCATCCTCAGCAAGAACGTCTTGAAACCAAATGCCAATCCCTGTCTAGACAGGTGACTCTTTCTCTTAAGCCCTAGCAGTGAGATCAGGAGCAGTAAGAGACTGTTCTTCCTCAAAATGGAGCGTAAATGTTATCCAGAAAATTATTGTTGGTTTTGAATTGCCACATCGCAAGAGCACATTTTTACGATAGACAATGCATGCATTGGAAGGCAATTCAAACAAGTTAATTGGCATGAGGGCTTCCTCACAGATGTCTTTTCCACTTATTATGTTTTTGAGAGAACGTTTAAAATTTTCTCAGCAATTTTCAAAAATCCTAATCTTCACCATGTGGACTCACCTTGAACAGCAGATCTTTTTCAACCTGATTTTCATACCTAACTGAAATCCATATGAACATTCCCATGATCACTCCAATCCGGCCTTATGTCCTAGAAGTCGACATTTTTGTCTGCAATGGCTGGAAAGACACCCTCTCCCCACCTCCCCGCTTGCTTGGAAAAGGGTAATATACTGTTAGTTCTGTAGATTTGATCATGAAGAGCAGCAATGTAAGAACAATGTTGACATGCAACCAAGTATGATTGGGAAAAACTTGGAGGTAGAGCCCTGACGTGCCACAACCTCTCACTATTGACAGACATCAGCCAAAAAATGAAAGCATGGTGATTGAGGAAAAATAAAACTATATTTTAACCATATCACTAATACTGGGTTGTTGTTGCTTTTTTACAATGGATTTAGAAAGAGAGCAAGGATGGTTGTTTTCAGAATGATGGTTGTAAAGAATATTGGAAAACTCAGGAAAACCCTTGAAAATGAAATCAAGAGGGAAGGATAAAGGATCTCTAAACTTTATTATTTCAACCAATTTTTGACAGACCATTTATTAGGAATCAGATTGGAATTTAGGTGCTGGGGTATGTATAAAAGTAAAGCTAAAAATGACACAAGCATAAAGATTACACTGTTTTCTCAAGAATATAGCGAGAAAAAGCTGACGAGATGATTAGCATTTACCTTTGAATAGTGAGAACATCACTGATTTTTTTACATTCTTATTTAAGAATCCAAAATAAATATTTGTTTTCATAAAACTGGTTCTAGAGAATGCTAAACATTATGGGTGAATTGAGGTTTTAGAAAATAATCTCTTTGGCTTTAAATCCAATCTCTATAAATCTAAACGGCTCTAAGGCCACCAAAGTATAAGTGACTTAAGACCCTAGCTGGGGATTTTTAATTCCCAGCTCAATTATCTTAACCTTGTCCCAAACACATCCCAAGGAGAGAGAATACGTGAAACATAAACTAAAGTTTAGACCTGAAAAATTGCTAAAGTCAATCACAACAATCCATAATCATAAGATAGTCTCATTTATACTTTACCTGGATGTATTTTATACTTTTAAACCTAATATTTGCTTATTAGAGAATCTTAATACATTAAACTAGTGTAAAATATTAATATACCTACTCAAAGACAAAGTTTTAAAAACATCATTCTATAATCTATAGAGGTGATATTTAGTTATAACAATGTTCAACAAGAAATGTACTCATTACCTTTTATATGCAACTGTAACCCCTCTGTACATCACTTTGATGATAAAATTAATTTAAAAAATCAACTAAAATAATTTTAATTTCTTCCAGAATAAATTTAAATTAAAAAAATTATATAATGTTCTTTTGTCAAAATAATCAGTTTCTTTACTATGATTTGCTGATGTTTTTATTACCTAAGTTTTACAGGTATAACTACTAATTTTTCTTTAGATAGTTAAAATATATCTAAATCTATTTGTCACACATCACTAAATATATTTTCTTTTCATAACTACATCCAAGTTGTTTTGCTTTACTGAAGTTTATATGTCTCACATATTAGAAGTCAAAATTAAAATGGATTTCTGACAGCAAGAGAATAAAAGTGGTATCAAGCATAATGAAAATCTTATAAATTCGGTGGTTTGAAAAAATAGAATTAACTTGAAAATGTGTGTAAATATAGACATGTTTATTTATATATGTTGCATACACACATATATGCATGTGTGTATATATATGTGCACATATTGTATATATGTGTATGTATTTACATATATGAACATACATGTATATGTATATAAACATATTCAGTGAAAGGAGTGCAGTTTAAAGCCAGACCAGGCAGGAAAGTCCGTGAGACTTTTTTTTTGTGTCTTTTTATTTGGTCCTGGGAATCGAACCCAGGATGTTGCACTTGCTAGGTAAGAGCTTTGCCACTGAGTTATATCCCAGCCATATTCAGTGAAAGGAAAGGTCAATATTTCACACACTGAAAGTTTCCAGTGGCATTACCTTTTCACTGGTTGCTTTTCAATTTTCTACAGCAAATACAATTTTATGACAGATGACCTTATCCCTGTCAGTAAAAGATGTGTTTCTGAGCTGTACATCAACACAAAATATATTATTATTTTTACATCCTTACAGGAACAGAATAGCACATCTTCATTAAATGTCAAGTGTTTATCCCACAAGATTTAGCGCTCATGAAAATGTAGTAGAAAACTGTCATAATAATTGATTTAACACCATATAGGCTTATACTTTAGGCAAAAGAATGGGATAGCACAAAGAAAGGGATAATACAGAGTGTCAGACTTGACACCATTTTCACATATGAAAAGTCTGCCAACTGAATTCCAGAAACAAAACATTTTATATAATAAAAAAATCATTCTGTAAATATATTTTTCTTTACTTTTAGCATACTTAAATGCATTCTTTTGACCAAAAAGTGAAGAACTATACCATTATATAATAACTGTTTTTTATTCTATGCCAATATCTTTTTCAGGTAATCAAGAAATAAAAAAGTCAGTTGGTTTTATATTGAAGTTCATGTT
The DNA here is from genome assembly GCF_000151885.1 of Dipodomys ordii. Classification (NCBI taxonomy): domain Eukaryota; kingdom Metazoa; phylum Chordata; class Mammalia; order Rodentia; family Heteromyidae; genus Dipodomys; species Dipodomys ordii. Next base: position 2,659,826 of record NW_012267281.1, read on the forward strand.
GAGCCTTCTTCATTTTACTCATATATAAGTGATAGAAGCATCATTGTCAGCCTTTGTTGGTTTCATGAAAAAAAATACATACATGCAAACATCAAAGCAAAATGGAAACCTCTAGAAAAATCACTTATGAACTTAATAATGAAACTTATGTTCTGTCCGGAATTTCAAAATAGTACCCCAGTCACACATCTGGTATATCTACAAAGAAAATTTAATGTGTACCTTGGAGAAATCCCCTCCCACACACCCACTGCAGCCTAATTCATAAGGCAAAATAAAAAACTAGTGTAAGGTCATCATAGGAAAAAGGATAAATCCTTTAGCCAATGTAATGATATCCATCCACATAAGGAAAGATCTGTCCTTTGTGATGACTTGATTCTTCTTGGGTGACATTACATGAAGTGCAGTGAAGCAAGAACCAGAAATGCAAAAACGGTGTGATCTCACTTATCCGAGAACTCAACAAGTCAAAAGGACAGAATGGAAGAGTGAAACCGTGGTCCCCAGGAGCCGGTAGGAAGGGAAATGCCGAGATTTTGATCAGAGAGCACAGATTTTTAGCTGTGAGACCAACTGGTTCTGAGAATTTCTGATAGCTCATTGGCAATAAGAAAGATGATGTTAATTTGATTGTGGTGATGATTAGAGAATACATTAGAGAATACTTATAATTTATAAGTGTGTACACAAAACCAGTACTCAAAATGCCCTGCTTAGCATTTAAGCAGGAAGTAGAGGAAGTGACGTTTCACTTGTGAGAGAGTTTCCCTTTCCTTTCATCTTGTTAGTATTGTTTGTCTATTGTCTTCAAATGATATTATTAGCCAGTAGGAAACAGTTGGTGGTAGGTATTTTCTAGAAAAATCTGGGTATCCTTCTATTTCAAGCCCAATCTAAGGTAATATGAGTTCCTAAGCATCTCATTAATTCAAATTGTCTTTAAATGAGCCATTGTAAAGAGTTGGATTCACTAGCAATTCATAATGCCCTGTTGGTTGGAATTAAAAGATGAATTAAAGCATCCAAGATTCATTGCTCCCCTTGAAATGTATTCAATGCAAACAGTTCTTAAAACTGATATATGCATTTTCTTTAGAACTATAAATCCTGTTTTATTCCCAATATTTATTGCACTGTGAAATACTGCTGGAAGGAATTTCTCTGATGTCAGTGAAAGACAGTATTAAATTTTGTCTAACCTTTCAGGGGTAAAGAAAATATTGTCTTGTTTCCATATTGATTCAATACTCGAGTGACTTCTGTAGGCAGCAAAAGTATGACAGAGAGCAGAAGAAACAATGTCTCTAAAGCTAATTTTTCAATGTTTCTTTCCCTTATTATTAGTTTTATCAACTAACTTCAAAAGGATCCCAGAACCTGAGCTGTTTGGTATTATTTCAGTTCTAGCTGGGAGCCATGCAAAGTATCTCCTTCCATTAGGCTTAATTCAAAACGCTCGACATATATGAATCTATTTATATATTGCTAATTCTCAATAAATTGGTTCCATTTGATAGTATTTTGAACTGCACCCTTAGAGATTTAGCAACTTTTAATTTTTTAATTTATGTTTCTATTTTTATTGTCAAGGTGGTGTACAGAGGGTTTACAGTTGCATAGGTAAGGTAATAAGTACATTTCTTGTCTAACTTCTTGTCCCTTCATTTTCTCCTACTTTCCCTTCCCCGACACCTCCCCTCTCCCAAGTTGTACAGATCATTTCCAATATATGTCTTGTGAATATCGCTGTTCCAGTGGTTTTCCCTTGTCCTTGGTCTCACCATTCTGTGGTTCCCCTTCCTTTACCTAATACAGATAAACGTGTATATAATACTGGGGTATCAACATCAAATACAGTGTCAGCAGCGGATCTACCACAGGGGGAAGAACACACAAAAGAAACCTTTTTCAGGCCCATGAAGTGTAGGCAGTGCCTCTGCCCGCCTGTTTGCTACTTTGCAGCCATTGGCCCTGCAGTCCGCAGGTCTTCCAGGTACCCTGGGAGCAGGGGCCACTCCCTCCCCATCACTTGGTTCAAGCCACTGAGCTCTGAGAGACGATGCCCACACCGCCCGGTGACGCAGGGGACCTCGGCTCATTGAACTGTGGCAAGGATGAGGGAATGTCTACAACCTTCTGGGCCTCGGGGTATTACCCGCAAAGAACCCCGGGGCACTGCTCCTTTTTGGACCTGGGCTGACGTCCTGGTGTGTAATTATTTCCTAATCTTTGTCTGCTTCCATAGATCATTCCCTTCCTTCATGTTTGGTCCCTCACCACCTCAGTCTGCACTTTGGGGATCTACCAACCGTGCCTCCTTTTGCTCACCTCCTCCTTCTCTCCCCCTTCCTACTCCTCCCCTTCCTCCTCCTCCTTCCCCTTCTTCCTCTTTTTCTCCCTCCTCCTCCTCCTTCCCTCCTCCTCTTCCCTCCCTACGCCTTCTCCTCTTCCTCTTCCCCCCTCATCCTCCTCCCTCCTCCTTCATCCTCCCTTTCCTCATTGTCCTCTTCTTCCTCTTCCTCCTCTTCTTCCTCACCCCTCCTCCTTCTTTCTTCTTCTTCCCCTCCCTCCTCTTCCTCTTGTTCCTCCTCCTCCTCCTCCTCCTTCTTCTTTCTCTTCTTAAAAAACATTTTCTTAATTATATCCAAGGGTTCTTTTTGTTATATAGTTATAGAATATATGCATAAGGATTTAGACACATTGAAGGATAAGAATGGGCATTATTTTCTCTATCACAGCTTGGAGCAATGAGCTTACAACTTACTATGTGTTTATTTATTTGCAAGTTAATATCTTACTTAACTTGTTTTTCTCTTTGTTTTGCAATGCTTGACTGTCAGGTCTTTGTGCTAGCTAGGCAGGTTCCTTAAGCCTTGAGCCATCTTCAGCCTCACAACCCCACCCACAGCCTATATAATGTAAAATTTAGATAAACAAATATGTTAAGTTCAATTGACCTAAAATGAGCTCATTAGGATTTAGTTTACCATATAAATTGGCAAATCTTTACCAAAAACCAGAAAGGATACAATTGGAATAACTTGTTTATAGTCATTCATTTCATGTCTTCTAAAAGAATATGAATCCACAGACCATTTGCTGAATGCCTATCTCATGTGTCAGATATAATAGAATTCATAAAATCACATCATGAACCATTTTACTTATCACAAAGACTTAATTTCCCATATGATAGCAGTGTATGGGAAACTATAAATAAATGGGTGACTCAAAAAGTAAAACAAATAAATGAAAATAGTTCAGAAGGGAGTGTCATGTTTGAATGGAATAAAATGCAGAATTATCTGACTTTATGCTAATTATTTATAATTTAAAAACTTATCAGTTCTATGAAAGAAAAACTAAACACAAGATAGGAAATTTTTCAGCTGTAATCCTAGCTTCTCAGATTTGAGGATTGTGGTTTGAATCTCACCTAGGCAAAAAAAAAAAAAATCTGTGAGACACATATCTCCAACTCATCATCAAAAAGCCTAAAGTAGATCTATGGCTCAAGTGGTAGAGAGCTAGCCTTCACCAATAAAGCTCAGGGACAGAGTCCAGGATCTGAGTTCAAGTTGTAGGATTGGCACACACACACAAAATAGGTCTCACTAGAATGAGATGATATAATATTTTTGTTATAGTAAGGAGAAAATAACTTAGATTTATTGTCACCCAAATCTTGAATCCAGTTTAAACTTGAATATTAAAAATGCAACTTTCCAAAGCTACAAGATTGTGGGGAAGATGTGCTAGGGTAACACATTCTCAACCTAAAGAGGCATTGTGTGTTAATTATTTGGAAATATATACAAAAGCCTATGCAACTGGTGCTTGGGTTGAGAATTAATCTGTTCCTGTCTTCTTTCATAACACTGATTTCACGCATTAGTCACCATAGTTCCTAATGAAGCATTTTTATTACCTTGCAATGCCTTCTGGCTCCCACAGTTTGTCCTTAGCTGGTCTCTTCGCTGCATGCACCTTTTCCTCCTTCATCTCCCTTTCTTAATCCAGGTAAAGCACACCAGACCCCAATGTCAGAGTTTGGTGCTTTAATAGGCCTCTGACTGAAGTTATTTCCATACACTTCTGGGTGACTTTCTATCCTAATTATCCTAGACTGCTCATTCCTTGACATTCTCCTATACTGCCTTATGCATTAATTAATATGATCTCTCTTATTTATATCCCTGATATTTCAAACCAGCAGGAGAGGTAGGTTTTCTCATCCACTCTCAGAAAACTCCTTTCTTTTCTACCATTAAGACACTAGCATTCACACCTAGCCTTGAACATGAATGATAGTGGACTCAGGTGACAGCTTACCAGTCCTTCCCAGGCCCAGTCCTGTGCCTCCATGATTGCTCTCTAATTAGCAATCTGATTGTTTAAATCCAGAAGAAAAACAAAAAAAAAGGGAGAGTCTGATTTCCTCCCTTCTGTCATTATGCAATTGTCCAATCCCCCCCACACCCTCCCATTCTTTGTTCCAAATGTGCATAAGTCAGTTGATTGACTCCTGTGGTTTCCCAGTGGTGTACTCCTTTATGCCTGCTTTCTGTGTATCCGAATCCAAGTCATCCCTTTCACTCCAGGTCTTAACCAAAGGCCTAAAGGTTTTACTATGAAGGTGAATCTCTATCACATATCCACCTGTTCTTCCTCCACCCTCTGATCCCTTGACAGGGCTCACTTATGCCTAGACTACTGAAAAATAGAATTATGCTCTTCTTGCTCTTCTTCTTCTTCTTCTTCCCTCAGCTCTTCAGCTCAAAGAAATGGCTTTACCACTTGAGCTATAGCGCCACTTCCGGTTTTCTGGTGGTTTATTGGAGATAGGAGTCTCACAGTCTTTCTTGCTCAAGCTGGCTTTGAACTGAGATCCTCAGATCTCAGCCTCCTGAGTAGCTAGGATTACAGGTGTGAGCCACCAGCGCCCGGCTCTTGCTCTTCTTTAACGCTTCTTTTCCTTTTTTTTCCTTAGTTATGTCAATAAGGACCTCTCCTTTACACTTGCTTATTTAGCTAGCCTTTGTAGATACACACACACACACACACACACACACACACACACTCTCTCTCTATATATATATATATTTATATTTATATTATAATACATAATATATGATAGAAGTTTATTATGTAAGTTATATGAATATTTTATGAAAATAAGTATATTCATATATATCACACATATATACAAATATGGTTTGTATGTACATATATACACAGACAATGTTGCAGACAATTGTGACACTAGTTTTCTGTGACATATCGTATGGTTTTTCTCCTATGAAAGTCTAGGCATACAGAGGATAAGAATGTATAGTTAGTTTGCAAAATCCTTCTCTATAGAGATGGACAATCCCTACAATGCAATGCCAACACTGATAAGGGGATGTGAAGAGAGGAGAACTTTGCTGTAAGTGTGCAAACCATCTCATCAAAGGACTCAATAAATGGCCACGCAGAGTTTGAAGGGGGAGGAGAAACAGAATCTTCAGTGACTCACTGAAACCAGGTGCCAAATTGAAGGGAAGGAAAAGGAACATTCCTTTGTTAGCTACAGTTTACTTGTAAGAGAATAAATACATTCCACCTATCACAAGGAAATAAAAACCTTTCATCTCTCTTCATATGAATCTCCTTCATGGAGTGTGTACAAACACACTAATCTTTAGCCCACTGTGGAATATTTACCTCTGTTATTTCTTTATCCAAATTGTATTCTGTCTGCATCTTCCCATAACCCCTGATATTCCTTTAGTTCTCTGCCTAAATATATGAAGATACACTTTCAAGCTATTCTTATCTCAAACATTTTAGGTAAACCTTCCAGAAATTAGCATAATCTTTACTATTTGGATGCCCTTATTCACCTATTTACTATTTTCTCTAAAGACTGCAAATATCTTTGAGATTTCTTTGTTTTTTCTGATTTTTTCCCTCTTTCTATGGTTTTCCTTTTGTACATGCTCCAGCAATTTGAAATGAAATTTCACAGCACAAGCTCAAGAAATATTTGTCTATGTAAACATGGGAAGGAAAAGATGATGATCAAAGGCTTTGTGGTGAAAGAAATAATGATAAAACTGCAACTTTAACTATACTATGATAATTTAGGAACAACATTTTCCAAAATTCATGAAAATATGATATATAACATTTTGCTCATAAACATTTACTCTATAATTAATCAGATGGTAAAATAGAAATACCTTAAAGTATATATTTGTTTAGTCTGCCCTGTTTAGCCAAGAAAGGGGTATGGAAATTACTTTTAAATTCTCCCTGAAGTTCAAGACCATGTTTTTCAGGAAACATAAAAAGACCGTTGTATTTAGCACTAAAAGGAATAGGTATAAAATATTTATAAATGCTAGCTTACGTTATTAGCCTCATAAAATTTGGGAATGCTAGTAAAGAGTCTTTTAAAAGGAATCTTTAACGATTTTCTTTAAACAAGAGCCACCTAATCTGACACTTTAGCTTGCATCCTTAGGCTTTTTATTTTTCAAGTCAATTCTTATAAGTCTTATTCCCTGTAGTGTTTCAAAGCTTAGTGCTCTACATATATTTTTTTTCTTGATTTGAAAGGCACCTGCCTTTCCCCACAGTGTCTCTGCGTGATTCTCTTGAGACTGTTTTGTTATGAACCAGAGCTACTGTATCTACTTTCCTTTTCTTAGTAATTTCATTGGGCAACCTACTTTGCTTTCATATTCTATGTGTCTCTGGCCTCCTCATCTTTTCTGTGCTCTATGAAAAGCCAATGTTGGCTTGCTCTGAGAGTGAATTAGGATAGCCTTTCTTAAGGAGATTATTTCACTTGCTATCCAGTTAGTGTTTCATAGTCTTTACCTACTGCAGGTTTTATCCTCTTCCATAGAATACCTCTCTCTAGGAGAAATATCCTATATCTCCCTTTTATCTGGGTCTGATGTAATTCCTTCAACATGTTGTTTGTCCAAGTCCATCCATTTCTTTGTATGTAATATCCTTCTTCCCAATGGATGAGTAAAATTCTGTGTGTGTGTGTGTGTGTGTGTGTGTGTGACATTTTGTTGATCAATTTGTCTACTGAGGGGCAGCTAAGGTATTTCCATACTTGGCTATGTTGAATACTGCCAAAGAGCAAGGGAGATAGATGAATGATGAGAGAAAGGAGTGGAGAATACAATCACAAAATTCAAAACAAATCCTACAAAATGAGGAAAATTGAGGGAAAAGATAGGGTTGGGGGGGATGGGGAAGTGTGATGAAATGAATAACATCGATCCAGATGCATTTTATTCATTTATTGATTGTTGAATGGTAGCTCCTTCACACAACTAGTTAATGATGAAAAATAAAAGTATTATAGTACCACATTACAAAATAGACTACAGAGTTACAGTAATTAAAAAGTGCATGTTTCTGGCATAAAAACAGGCCAGTGACCAATGGCATGGATATCCCAGTAATAAATCCATAGCATTCAGCAAACTAACTTTCAACAAGTGTTAAGAGTAAGCCATGAGGAGAAGATATTCCCTTCAGCAAACGGTGCAGAAAAAATATCCAACAAAATCTCTGAAGGGATTTTGCAGAGATATTAAGGTTAGCATGTATTAAACTTTTGAATATCCAAAATATAATTTGATTAGAGGTATGTCTCAAGGATAGAGCATCTGCCTAAAGCTTGAGTTTAAACTCCTGTTCTGCCAAAAATGTGGGGAAAAATGTAAGTCAAGCCATCAAGATTAGATATCCAACACATGTTTAAAAATCATATTATAATGATCTACGCATTTGTACATACACACTGTTTTGGTGTATTTATAATTTCAAAACTTACCCATAAATATGATGTTGGAGGTAATTAATTGGACTCTCAACATTTATTGTAAATTGACAAGAAAAATAAAATAAATCAATGTGCCATTTCAGCTAAATAATTGATCAAGAGTCCACTTCTGTTTAGAAATTATTTTGGCTACACTGGATTGTTTTTTGATGAACTTGATTTTTTCCAGTTCACTCAGTGTTTTTAAAGCAATTTTGTATGTTCTAAGAGCTTCAGTCTGCTGAGAGATTTAATTTCTGTCTGAAGTCTTTTTGATAGCCCTATCTTACATTCAGAAAAAGCAGTTGTTATACAAGTAAGTAATAATAAACATAGCAACATGTTTTTGAAGCATGAAGGGGAATAATTTAGGAGCCTAAAAGCCCAGGTACAAATAATTATACCTAAAATTGGTTAATTACAACTCCAATTGCATTTGGAATTTCTGAATTGCCAGGACAATTATCCAATTTAAGCCATAATTAGTGGCTGCTTTATTTTACTCTCTAAAAACATATTCAATATCTATATATGCACTTAAATATCAAGTATACTTTATTACACATTTACAATTTAACAGAAAATGCTATTTCTATTCTATTTCTATATCTTAAAGATTCTCTTGAAAAGATTTCTAAGAATCCTAAGATTAAATTTAAGATAAAATTATCAATCAAGTAACTCAATATTATAACAGTAAAATTATTTCCCTTTGCCTGTATATTAGATGCTAAGGAATTTTGTGAGTCAGTTTTAGATAAATAGATGCTACCAAAAGTTAGAAGACAAAGCATTAATTTTTATTTAGTGGGCTAGATGCATGCATGCACAAAGCAAGTAGAAAAGTTACTTCTGAAGTTATGTTATTAATAAAAAAAGATGTAAAACTTTCAAAATTTAACTTAACCCAGATCAGAAATAGGAAAAAAATAATGTTTCACTTGTAAATAATTTGTTGATATATGTGATCCACTTAAAATCATTTTCAAAGGATAAGAAAATAAGATTTTAATTTACAGAAAATATATTAATTTTTATGTATTATGGCTCTACTTTTATTTTTCCCAGGGCTGAGGACTGAACCCAGGGCCTTGCGTGCTGGGCGGGCGCCCTTCCGCTGAGCTAAACCCCCTGCCCCTATGGCTCTACTTTTTATTCTATCTGTATTCTTTCTACTGTATGCATTATAGACAAAACATTGAAAGCTTAAGGAAGAAAAGCTGCGGAAAGGGGGACCGCTGCTAAGAAAGACACTTGTGAGAGTTGTCAAAGAAGATAAAATAGAGGGAAAAGAAGAAGGGGAGAAGGGAGGAAAAGAGAAGGAGAAAGGAACAGAAGGAAGAAAGGAAGAAAGGGAGGAAGGGAGGGGTTAGGAAAAGAAGGAATGAAAAGAGAGTAGGAAAAAAAGGGAGAGAAATATTTACTTTGAAGTAAGCACATTACTTTTTCCTTTACATTTATAATAATGACTTACAGTATCCATGCATTTGATTCTATCCCCAAACAATGTGTGGAGATAAATATTAATATTAATCTGTCAATCTTTACTAGCAAACAGTGATTAAACCAAATTTTAAGTTTATTTAATCAATAAATCACTATTTTTCCTTTTAAGTGCAGATCAACTTTTTTTGTGGAAGTCAACGGCTGGATGGATACTTGGATAAATAATAGTACTCCTCTACCCCTGAGTTTCTGATCTATGATTTATTAAATTATTCTTTTTATGAAATTTCTGCTTTCCCATTTTCATATGCTGATATGTCAGTATGCAAATCTGAGAATGCAAAATCTTACTTAGAAAGAGGGTCTTTGAGATGAAAGTAGTTAAGATGAGGTCATATCAAAAAAGTTGAGTAGGATTTTACATGCAATAGGCCTGTGCCCTTATAAAAAGATTCCCCAACACACAGTCATTCTCGTGGGAGAAGATGTTTTTTACACACACAGTATTGTAGCATATTTGTAATTTATATTACTCAGAAAGGGCGAGCAATGTAGGGAAACCTTTAGTGGTTGGAGAGAGGCCCGAAGACTCCTTTCTCTTTCATGCCCTCAGAAGGAACCAGCCTACGGATACCTTGTCTGACAAAGATAATCTTCAGCACTGAAATGCGAAGTTTCTGTTCCTTAAGTCATCTGGTTCTTAGTACTGTGGAGTATCAGCAGCCCTCAGTCATCCCTATGTCTGTGTTTTTACTCCCTAGAGGCAACAAGAACATTAAAGTGATTTTTTAAAACATGCAATTGTCTTTACACAATATCAGGAAAACACTCTGACAAAGTTGCCCAATTCAGGGGAGAAAAAAACTGGTTACAGAAATTCCTGGTAAAGACCTTTCGGAATAGTAAGCATGTCTATGGCATGATTCAAATTCTGAATTAATTTTTAGAATTTGCAGGTATAACTCACTGTAGTATTTCTGTTAATATAATCCTCAAATATTAAAACAGAAGTTATAAAAGCAAAATTGTTCTTGGTGAAATTGTCTTCCATGTCAGTATCACTGTCTTTTTCCTACTATACTCCCAACCAGTAAATATTCTTGTTTCTCAACTTAATTATTTTAGTGTGAATATGTGTAATGGCATAGAGAGGAGAAATATTGTCTCATTTAGTAGCTCAAAACAGTAGGAAGAACGGAATGTGCCTTAAATTATATATATAATGTATGTATATATGTGTGTGTGTGTGTGTGTGTGTGTGTGTGTATATATATTTATATATATATAGTGAGACAATAGAAAACTCAATTCCTCAGTTGAAAATCTGTCATTGCTACTTCACAAGAAAAATCATCTGTGGTACAATAGGCGCTCTAAGATTCCAGTATTTCTATTAAAAAAAAACCAACAGTTATATTTTCGAACACAAATTGATTCAACATGTGTTTGATTGATCACTTGGTTCGTTTGTTGTCTTTTGAATCTCAGTACTTTGGTTTGGTTCAGATTCTCATTGATGACGTAGTGTTTGTGTTCAAGCTTCAGCAGGGTTACGTAAGAGTTCTACCCAGTGCTCTTGACAAGTCATGTGACAAATTTAGGGATTGTGTCATGAGGGTGATACCTGTACCCACAGGAAAGAATGCTCACTGATCAACACATCTGAGTCCCTCACTTTATCAGATAATAGCACAGAACAAACCAAGCTGCTCCTAATAAATGAGAAAGGAAAAGTTCCTGTGCTCTCCTGAGAATATTATTTCAAAGCTGCCACTTGAGCTTGTTCTGCTACAAATTGTTGATAGTTTCAGTTTGGTCATCAAGAATGCATTTACCTCTTCTATCCATTGCTAGGTGAATACTGTCAACAATATTGATTGCAAATATTTCCTTGCTAGAGCAAAAGCTCAGCTCCCAAGCTGTAGTCAGCCTTATCCGGTTGCTTTCAAAGCAGACATGAGCTCGCTAATCCATGTTGAGCTTTTTCAGAGTTGTTGCTTACTACTGGTGAGACAAGAAAGTTCAACAGAGGAGTAATTTGTGTCTTCACTATAACCAACTCTTTTGAATATAATTGTTGGTAAAAGTGTTTATAATTGTATAGTCAATAGCAAAAACAATTGATAAGAACTCATGTATCTGTGTTCTTTTTCTTCCCTAGTAAGGATAAAACTTAGGAATTCAAATTGCTAAGCAACTGCTCTACTATTTGAACTGTACCATTTGAGACCAGTCCACCAGGTTCAAGAAGCTTTTATTTTGTTTTCTAGGCAGGGCCTTCCCACGTTTACTGTCTAGCTTGGAGCTCCCAATCCTCCTTGCTGGAATCCAAGCTGGTGGAATTCCAGCTTTGTACTGCCTCAACTTACTTACATATACTATTTTAACTAAAATGTGATCCTTTCCTTCATGCTGACCAGAAAACTGCTGAATTCTTTTGTAAGCAATACGCTCTGTAAATTTAAAGTGTTTCTAATTCTTCTCAAATACCTTCAAAAAAACTTTACAAAATGACATCATACACAAATACAAAGATCTTCATAGTGCTGTATTATAGATCAATTTGACTCAGGTATCTAGTGATAGAAAATATTATAAAAACTATTGGAAATACATTGTAAAAGGAATGTGTATGAGCAAATTTGATAAAGTTTTTATATACTGTTATTTTAGGAAACTGTATGCATAGTCAAATTAGAATACAATAGAATAATAACTCAGATCAATAAATACTATTCTTAAACTTACTGACTACATTCATGCATTCATTAGCAAAAATGCCTGTATTCTGGCATCCAGTATGAAATTTTTTATGAATGATATAAACTAGCAAGTTTGATTTGTAACATATTTAGAGATTTTCATGCCTTTACTAGTGAAGATGTTTTATAATCTTTGTGATGTTAATACAAGTATGGTAGTTCAAACATTAAAGAGCTAGGAGTATAGATCAGTGTTAGGAATATTGGCTAGCACTTTCAAGGTTCTGGGTTCAATCGTTATCTCTCCAAACATTATTCATTTGAACAAAATTGATTTATTCATTAAGCCATTCACTCTGTTAACTGCATATAAGGAACTGAAACCTCCAGGTACGTAGATTTCTCCACTCAAATGGGCCCATCAAATGTAGTGGTCGATTACCATACCCAGTGATGTTTTTATGGTGTTTGTACACAGTCTACCCTACAGGCTAGCTGACTCCAGTCAACAGGACTCCAGAAATTTCCCAGGAGACATAAAATAGGCAAAAATCATTAAACATACTTATTTTGGGAGTGCTGCTTACATCATTAGTTCCTAAGAAAGAATCATAGTTTGGAGCTTATAGTTTGATTAAATTCATGTTGTTTAGTACTTGTAGTTAAAATTGAATGACAATGTATTCAGTCAAACTGTTCTCTCCCTTCAGACTTCGCTTTTAAGGCGCTAATCATGTGAACCACCACATCTATTTCTTACTGTAACGTTAACTTGATAAGTAGTCAGGATGCAAAATGTTATATGAACCCACAATGAGACTTGGAAATTAGATTGAGAGCCTTGACATTATATCAGATGATACACAGATGCCACACACCATGTGCAATAGCAATGGTACCAATGGTGACATAACTATTAGTCATCAAAAAGTAACAGAGATTCAATTAGATGCAGTGTGAGTACTGAGGAAAGAAACAAACTTTAAACCATGATGTTACTAGACAAATTAAACATCTAGACAACTGTGAACATATTTCCTTGGGTTTTTATACTGTTTGTTGTAATTTTTTCTTTCTAGTCCTGGGACTTGAACTTGTCCTGAGTTTCTTTTGCTCAAGGCCGGCACTTTATCACTTGAGCCACAGCACCACTTCTGATTTTTTCTGTTTATGTGGTCCTGAGGAATAGAACTCAGAGTTTCATGCATGCTTGGCAAGCACTCTACCACTAAGCCACATTCCTAGCCTCATGTGGTAACTATGTTAATTGGAAAGAAGCATTTCAGAGGTAAATTGCAGAGACTGACTGCAAAGAGTACAAGATGAAGAATTGCCCATCACTGGAGTTTATTTGAACAACAAAATTATTCAAATACCTGCTTTGCCTTAAGGGGGATTATGTTCTGAAAAAAAATAGTGGAACATTTAAAATCATTTCTGAGAGGCCAGTACATAAAGCAAATAAAATCAGAGCTACCTTTTGAAACAGCAAAAAGGTAATTAATGACCCACAGCTTTTCAACAATTTTTTACCACAGAATTCAAGGAGACGAGTTAGACTTTTTCCTATATGGACTGAAATGGTCTTTCTCTCCATGTGTTTTATGGAATTTTGGTGAAAATCCAAGTTCTAGAAAAAGAGACTTTTAGACATTGATTTAAGAATGTGTTGGAACCAGAAGAAATTGGAACAAAGATTCCAATTAGGTATTCATAAAAAATCTTTATAATTAGAAGGAAGTTCCAGAATCTTAATTGTGGCTCAGTTTCTAAGTGTAGTTTAATAAATAGTTGATAAATTTATGATACTTGAAACTAGGGCCCATTCACATAATTTTGACAATGGGATGAAGAGTGGTAGCCTAAGTATCTTGACATTTGGGCATACATAATATTTCATTGCAAAAATTCCTATATATGAGATGATAGAGATGGTAGAGATCTGGTGAAGGAGTATTCTTATGCTGGAAAAAATATATAATAAAAAAGCTATCTATCAAGTTATAAAATACCAAAAAAATCTTATTTATTATATGTTGCAGTGGACTAAGCTAAAAACCTGGAAAACTTTTGGAGATAAAGCACTCAAACCAACATTCTATAGACTAAAGAATGGAAATTGCCTTAAGAGAAATATAATTATGTGAGTGCTTTGACATTATTTTCATATCTGCATGAAATGGATTTTATCTTGATTATTTTCTAAATATGAAAATCACTTTATAGACTACAAATAGATTTAGGAAGCAAATAGACACATTTTATTAAAATAAGTTGACTATATAATCTTAATTTATAGGATAGTATATAAAATAATTATGACATTATTCTTATCTTTAATTTCCTATTTAAAAAACTAAATAGCTAGGCTCAAAAAGTGTCAATTAATAAGAATTCATGTTCATTAAATTCTGGGACTCATTGGCCTCTCTAAAATTTAAGACTATGCTACTTATATTTAGAGCAAACCTATCTCCTTTTAAACAAGTAATTATGACCACTCACAAGCCAAATGTAAATAGAAGTTAATTTTTAAAATGAAATTGCTATAAAGACAAAGCATCGTTCATGAATCCAATGTTATTAAGTAGAATTTACAAGGAAATGATCAGTGAACAAGTTCTATCATGTTTGAGCTGCTCAGTCAGATTAAAGAAATACAAATGGGTCATAATGTGGAAATACAAGAACTTGAAGAGGCAATTTATTTATAATTTTTTTCTTTGAGTCCCAAACCTTACTGGGAGACAAGCAATTCATATAGATACCAGGACAGATTAAATGCAATGAAGATATCTGGGAAAATGATTTCCACCAGTTCAACTCAAGCCCAGAACAATTGCCAGTCACTTCGTAGAGGAGGAGATAGAGACTCCTGATTCTGCTGAAACTGGATGGATCAGAAGACAGTAAGACACTGTGTCTTCCCACACTAACAGAGGAGAGGCCCTAGTGATTACTTGGGTTCTGTCAGTAAGTACATCTGTAGAAAGAAGGCACCAAGCTGGAAAGAGGAGTGGCAAACCAATGGGGTGGGAAGGAAACTGAGCTATTAGCCACAAGAATAGAGCTCAAGATGACTCCAGTACAAAGTAAAGTCACCTAACCTATCTATTGAGTCAAACCTCTAATGCTCACTGAGAACATCATCAAGAAAGAATTTCCCATTGCTCTCTGCCCTTCCCAGTTTCAAATCCAAAGAGCCTGAAGGCAGGGCAGAGATCACAGAAGTAAGGAGCAAGTGGGAAAGAGAATGGAGCCACCATATCCTAGTCCCTGAAGCAGAGGAATCTGTGCTGTGTACTTGGATGGGAAGGTGGTTGGAACAAGGGAGAGTTCCTTGCTTATTTTGTGATCTAATTTTGATGAAGTCACTGGACATTTGTTGTTCTGGCCAGTCTAGTACACACCAGCATCACTATACAGATTTCATATTGGACTTGTAACATCTGACTCAAACAAATGACCTAACTTCCCAACAGAAAAAAATCATGATTAAAAATAAAATTAAGCTGGGTGCTGGTGGCTCATGCCTGTAATCATCGTGACTCTGGAGGCTGAGATCTGAGGATTGCAGTTCAAAGCCAGCCGGGGTAGGAAAGTCCATGAGACTCTTATTTCCAATGAACCTCCAGCAAACTGGATGTGGTGCTGTGGCTCAAGTGGTAGACCACTAGCCTTGAGCTGAAGAGCTGAGGGACAGAGCCCAGGCCCTGAGTTCAAACCCATGACTGACCAAAAACAAACAAACAAACAATAAATAAATAATACCATTGAAATGAGAAAGGAATTAATAGTCTGGGTCTTATGGCTCCATTTTTGTGATCTACAAATGAAGTAAGCAAAAAAACATTGAAAGGAGAAAAAATGCCTATCAGAAATTAGTATACTCTTAAAGGTAAGTCATAGTGTTATTTCTCAATTCCTTAAATATTTATCATAAAACTGACTTCAAATTAGAATTAAAAAGTCTAAAGTTGGCCTTATCCACAACATTTAATACTAGAGACACAGTTCTTGCTTACATGCCATCTCATATAATATTAGTGCATTTAAAAACCTATCATATTAATGACTGATTCTATTATATTAATATTTTCAGTGGGTAGATTCTTAGGTTCATTGATATATTTTTGCATTTATTTGATCAATCTTTCATCAAACAATTATCCTTATGTAACTTAAGGTGTGGGTTCAAATCTCAGAATGAAACACACCCAAGTTATTTCTTTCTTAGTGAGGAAAAGGAGGCAGGCATCAACCATGAATTGTCAGGGAGCAAAACAATGGAAGAAAAAAAGAAACAGAGAACTGTGTTTGAGAAAAATAATTATATATCCCCTGGTCTCAGAGCTCCATGTGGCAAAGAAATGCTTGAAGAGATCCCTGAATGAAACCCGGAAGACTGACCATGCAGGAAAAGGAAATAAACTAAGTCCAAACCAATGCCAGACCTGAAGCAAGAGGGGCCATGAGCAGTGAGATGTGTTAGAGAAAGAGCAAAGCCCGAGTAGAGTGAACCAGGATAGTACAGAAGATGGTGGAAACAAGGAGCTGGACGGAGACAGAACCAGGTCCTGAAGGGGGCTGCAGATTTGCTCTAGTGGAGCAGCAGTGACCAGCAAAGGATAGCCGTCAGTCAAAAAGTGACATCTACATCCATTTCTCATCCCCTTGCTTCTTTCAGAGAAAGAACGACAATGTGGGTGGGTGGATTTTGGCGTAGGGCCCTGTACATATGCTGGGTTTGAAAATGCAGAATGTGAAGACAATGAACCCTTAGTAGCTCTGTGAATGTAAATTGGTGATTTTCTCAACCAGGTACTCTGAAGGACCATGCTCTTAAAACAACACAGTGTGTTGATTACTATTAAACATTCAGACCATTTGAAAATGGTTCACAGAAATCATTTACTTAATATCTGATCATGTATGCCATTTTAATTATAGCATTTAAAGTGTTAATTTTATAGGTTAAGGTGGACTCATATTATAAGTTAAAAATTAGGATATCATAGCAAACTATAAATTTTTTTATTTTGGTAAGGGGGTAGGTTTATTCAGTAGACCTGCTGGGACCAGGCAAGGGTGGCACTCCACATGGCTTGGAAAGGCCTGGGAATGAGAGAGAGCTGGGAAAGAGAGGAAAGAGAGAGGAAAGAGCTAGAAAAGAGCAGAGAGAGGGGTAAGAACAGTAGCACTCACGTGGTATTCAGGTAAGGGGTAGGTTTATTCAGTAGACCTGCTGGGACCAGGCAAGGTTGGCACTCCACGTGGTTGGGAAAGAGGAAAGAGAGGAAAGAGCTAGAGCAGAGAGAGAGCAGAGAGAGCTAGAAAAGAAGAACAAGAGCAGAGATAGAGCAGAGAGAGCTAGAAAAGAAGAGCAAGAGCAAGAGCAGAGAGAGAGAGAGCAGAGAGAGCTAGAAAAGAAGAGCAAGAGCAAGAGTCATAGCAAACTATAATCAGAACATGCACACTCCTTCTTAGGGGACAAAGATTTGCGCAACCCAGAAAACAGAAGATGTACAAGGAAAAGTGCTTAGAGGTAGATGCCTAACATGAAGTTAGCTATGCCATTTAGTTTAAGCATAGCTTGGAAAACTGTTTATACATAACTCTTTAATTCATGGATTATGGGAAATGTTAATTTCAAGCACTTCTGAAAATACAAACCTTCCTTTGTCAATCCTTTAACAAACTGAGAACACAAGCATTATGATGAAACAATTTTTACATTCTAGATAATTTCAATACCCTTTTATGGTAGGCTTGTGAATTAACATTGCTTTTTGCTCTGAAAGCCATAAAAGGTTTAAGAAAGGCCAGGAGATATGAAATGTATCATAATTCAATAAATAGCTTCTATTACCAAAGAATAAAAGGCCAAGAATATTATTAATTCAAGTGTTTTTAGGAAATGTTAATGAGATAATCATTGGCATTTTTGGAAAGAATGAAAACATAAAATTCATAAAGTTAGTGAATGCATGAATCTGTTTACTTAGAAAGTTTTTGCAAAGGCAAAACTTTCTTTTTTCGTGGTATTGGGCTTTGAACCCTGGGTCTGGTAGTCACTTGACTTGCTCGTCTGTTTGTTGCTCTGAAAATTGAACCAGCCTAGCTTCCTACTGTTTATTTTGGTTACATTTATCCCTTATATTTTAAAAATGTTACTGTAAATGGGCTTGCCTTTTAATTTCATCTTTGGATGAAATTAATTTCATCTGTTAGTATATAAAAATGCTACTGATAAGTGATGCACATAACACTTGGAAAATAATATACTCACTTTTCCTTGCTTTCATGCTCCGGGTGAAGATTCTTTGAGTGAGAAGCAAGTATGAGTTACAGAGCCAAAGCAAATGTAGGAAGGAGAGGAAGAAAGTTTAATTCTGTTCTTACTATGTAGGCTTCATATTATTCCTTTAAATAACATTTCGTGTATACCATAACAATATTAGTGTTTTGCCCAGTGTATATGTAAGTAATACATACAGTTCAATAATTCATTTAAATTAGAAATTAGAGGTTGGACAGACGGTTCTTAAAAGTTATTGTCTGGTAAACTTCTCAGAGAAAGGCTCATGTATCCATGGGAACACTCAACTTCTTTGATAAATGAAATGTTTCCTTTAGTAAGTCATAATGCAATTTATTAATGACATTTATTAAATAAAGCAGCTCCAACAAAATGGCCATTTAAGTAGGGTTACTATTTTCTTAATAATACAGACAAAACTTTGCTTCACAAATCCTGTTCCCAGCTGCTGCATCTTGGAAAACAGTAGCTTGAGAAGACTTTCCTGAAAACAAACTGCCAACATGGACGGCAAAGTGCTATACAACAACACAGAAAGCACATTTCCCAAACAGATGATAATTATTCCTCACAGACTATCACTGGTACTTCTGGAGAGCAAGGACTTCTTAAGTGGAAAGTAAATGAATTTTTATTAATCTCTGTCATCGTGATTGCATAATGTCTGGATTTGAACGTCTGATGTGTGACATTCCCTTCTTTCCTCTTCCTCTGGCAATCAGAAGTGTGAAAATAAACCTCATGCCTTAAAAGCAATGCTGAGTGTTGAAAAAATGGATATAATCATCTGAACCAAAATGGAAAAAAAATACAAGAGAAAATAAAATACACACTGTGTCAGAGTTATAGACACTGTCTCATATGTAAATATATGCACTGTTCTATGTCAGGACTGGGGAACAGGCACTAAAAAGAGAAGGCAGGTGGCCAACACGCATGTATGAATAAAAAATTATTCATGCACATTTTTCAGAAGCTTTCTTCAGAGCTTAATTAATACCTTTAAAATTACTTCCCTGAATGATATGTATATAGTCCCCATATGAGATCGCCATTAGATGCTAATTAAGCAGCAAGGTCAAGTTCCACAATAAATAAATAAACACAAACAGAAAAACACACATGCTTAGAGGAACAACCTCTCAGCGGTGGCTCCTTCTTAACACTTCGAGTGTTTTCATTTGCCGGTTTGGTTAGGCTCTCCCTGTGAATGGATTTGACATCCTAGAAGATAGAAATGACAATGAGAGGGAAAGAGGGAATAGCTTACATGAAGCAAAAGGAAAGAAATGTAAATATCACCCGATGTGGAAGAAATAATTGTATTGTCAAAGCTCATAGAATTCACAAACTTTATAGACGATGGTAATAACAGTTTGCCTTGTGAAGGTTAAAATGTGTTTGTGAATTGAACTCAGTATCACTATTCCACAATACTGTGAAATATGTGAAATTTGTGTAATCACCTAATCATAATTTAAAAACAAAGAAGAAAAGAAAAATGAGAGAAGGGGTGGTTTCAGGGTGATGGATGACAGTGTTGTCAGACACTTTGTATTCATATACTGTTTTGTAGAATGGGAACTTCTTTGTACAACTACTTAAAGACAATAATTTTTTTAAAAAAGAAATGACAATATGCTAACCATCTATATATAGTCTTTCTTTTTATTATTTTTTCTTGATAAAAACCAGGACTACAAATGACCAATTAGGAGAGTGCATGACCATTTATGCACAGGTTGTGTGTTTAATTCCACACATCCATGAACAGAATTTCAATTTTATTGCACTGTTGACAATTTAGGTCCTATCATCCATTTTAAAAATGTTAGGGCTAGCTGGATGCTGGTGGCTCACGCCTGTAATCCTAGCTATTAAAGAGGCTGAGAACTGAGGATCGAGGTTCAAAGCCAGCCCGGGCAGGAAAGTCTGTGAGACTCTTATCTCCAATAAACCACTAGAAAACTGGAAGTGGAACTGTGGCTCAAGTGGTAGAGCGCTGGTTTTGAGCTGAAGTGCACAGGGACAGTGCCCTAGCCCAGAGTTCAAGCCCCACAACCGACCAAGAAAAAAAAATGTTAGGGCTCAAAGTGTTGTTCCTCATGCTTTCTAAAAACACATTGACAAATGTTCCCCTTAAAAATTAAATTTTTATCTAAATCATATGTATCATAATTATCAACATGTATGTATATGTCTACCTATTATATATATATATATATGTGTGTTTTTATTTTGTGGCATGCATCTACTTCATACTTGTAATTTTTAGATATGTATTTAAAATATTTCATACTTCTAAAGAGATGGCTGTGTATTTAGATATAGTTGTGAATGTGTAGATGTAGATATAAATATATGCATAGCCATTGACATGTATATGAAAGTTTTCTTTTCTTGAAGATACATTAGTAGATACACAATTTTTAGACTATAAAGGTTGCAAGCAATTTTAAATAATGTTTCCACATATAACCTTGCTGTCTCTGCAGAAACTCAGAACTCAAGGCATATGGATTCAGGAACCATAATTAAAACCAGCAGTGATTTTTCAAATCCTTTTCTTCTCTACTTAGTGTGTCTTATCGTTTTATTGAAGTTGAAGTCATACCCCTGGGGACAGTGACCACAGACCATTTTATGCTGTGTGTTGTCTCTGGATTTATACTGAGCTCTAATGTCTTGTCACAGTTGGAGAAAAGTGAGGGATGGTCTCTCAAATGAAGATTCCAGTCAGGCTAGCGTCATTCCCTGCAAAGCTCCTGGAATGAGCCTTACCTACAGATCATTATTCACCTCACCAAAGAAACCCCAGTTGTGAAATGCCTGCCAGCCATGTTCTAGTGCGAAGGGGCAGTCTCTGTGCCAATCATCTTAATTGAAATTTCTTAAAATGTCTAAATTCAGAATCAAGATTTTCCTTTTAGATAAAACTTCTCTGTAAAATTTAAACTTGAGTAAATTTAGCATTATCAATTGCAGCTGTTCCATTCTGTATTGAAAGTTTATCAGCTGTCTTTGAGTATGTATTATATTTTTTTTTACTACCTTGCAAATGTAGGAGCTTGGTTTAGAATTTAATGAGACTCAAGGTATCCACTACAATCCAGTATACACCATTTGATAATTTTTCATAACATCACACCTACTCCTCTTTGAACTTCATGATCAGTTTTGATGGGCAACTCAATTTCAAAATCACATTTTATGAATGAATGATTGGTTCACTGAATCAAAGATTTCCATTGTGGAGATCTAATTAATCTTATGATTTGTCAGGATGACATTCAGAATGCGCTTCATAAGAAAATAATAATCTCCCAAGAACATCCAAGAACTCTTGGGGCAGAGTTGAGAAACTTAGCAACTTAGCTGATGGCTCATTAAGTAAGAGAGAATTCTAAAGTTTACAGATCTCATCTTTTCCTAAGGACAATGATACACATTAGTCAACAAGATCATTAACCAAAGAAGATTAGGACCAATAATTTGAATAGTTTCTCTAGTGTTTCTTGCTTAAGATTTTGATATAAATTAATATTCTGCCATGAATCAAACTATCAAGAGGATATAAAACTTAACAAAATAAATTTTCACCATAGTCCTGTTGTTGTTTTTTCTGGTCTACAAAGGCAAATGTTAAACAGTGCTAAATTATGTAGGGATGTACAACTTATATAAAAAACCTCTTACATTAAATATATTTTCCTTTTTTTAGGTAGTAGTTTTTCTTCTGTTTCACCATTTCACTTCACACATTTAAGATATTGATAATATTAAATTGGAAAGCTCAAAAATGTGAAGATCATTACATAAATATATGGCTTTAGATTAACCCCAACTTTCTCTGTATCTCTTTGCCAAGGTGTATCTATACATCTATATCTATATCTATATACACATATGTAACATATATGTATATATATATAACATAGTACATTTCAACTTTAGAATTTAAAAAATAATCAATATTAGAATTCAATGTAATGGCAGTTATGTCAGTATTAGAAATACGGGAAAGTGTGATCATTCATGCGTTAGCTTATCACTTTTCTCATCTTAGTTGAGTTAATTACAAATGTTGCGTGAGCTTTGATTTCGCTAGCATTTTTTGGTTGCCTCACAAACATATTTTGATTTCCAAGCAAAGAAAACTCTTCAATGCACAGGTCTTGATTTGATACTGCTGATCACTAAAGGTTAAACCCATACCACTCACCTAACCACTGACTCCTTTGCCTGTCCATTAAAATAGGGAGAATGTTTTTAATGCCTGTGTTTTGAAGTTCTGTGCACAGTTCCTGGCTCATGTTGCTATTATTGGCTTTGGTATCGTCATTCTTACCTTCATCAGCATCACCATTTTCATCATTTTTCTCATCATCTTCTACACCCTACCATGATTCTTTTCATGATGACATGATCAGAAAGAATGGTACTTTGTTAATATTCAGATCTAGCACAAACAGAATCTTGACAGACAGCAGCATCAATTTCATCTTTCATTTCTAAAATACATCAGTCATAAAATAGTAAGAAAGGAAGCTAATGTTTTTATTTCTAATATCTGTTAAAATATATAATTTTATTTCCATATGAAAATTTCAGTCAAAATCAGCATCATGTTTTTTGGTTTTTCCTAAATACATACAAAAATGGCCAAAAATCTTTTAGTTCCTAGGTAAATCACTCCATTGTGGAGATTGTTACATTAGTGTTCCTGTACTTTACATAAGCTTCTTCAATGAACACTATCCACATTTGTTGTGGATATGTTCGATGTATCATGGTCTCCAGTAATTGAAATCAGTTAAGGATATGAAATAAAGTGAATATTTTTGTTGATTTTACAAATGACCAAAATTTCTTCATCTTAACCTCACTAAATTACATATTAAGAGATACACAGGTACACAGGCTATCTTTTCTAAGGAATTATTGGCAAATTTTGATTCAGAAGGCAAAATAGTGAGCATGTTTCCCGAGGCTAAATTTAAAACTATCAAATCTGTCTCCTACTACTTGTAGGTTCTTAACTCAATCCCTGAATTTCTTTAAAGCTCTGTTTTCTTGATTAATACTGCAAAAAATTCAAGCAAACAAACAAAACTCTAAAACTAACCATTAGTTTTTGTTGTAAAAATGCATGACCATAAAATATTTAACTGACTCCTTCCTCACCTACAAATCTGCATTCATTCAGATGGATGTGCTTGTAATTTAACCAGACTTTAAAGAGTAAAACCTTATGGTCAATTTAGAGAGGGCACACTTTTAGAGAAAATAAAATGTATCCCTATATTCAGGAAGCAACTTATTTAGAGTAATTATGTGAAGTGACTCAGAAGTCAGTATGGTGTATGTGTGTGCGCGCGCGCATGTGTGTGCAAGCACATGCATATGTGTGTGTCTTCTTTAATGGCTTTTTGTCCTCTAAATATGATCTCTCGTTGCTAGTAATTGCTTTTCGAAATCCACCCATGCTGATTGCATTCTTCAGCCTTTCTCTTTTGGCATGAAGACCGCAGAGCAGGCAGGACTTGGAGGGGCCGCCTTCTCTGAATTCCCTGGCAGGAAGAGCTTTTCATCTCCCGCCCATCTGCTCTGCCTCACCTTCCACCTTCTCTCCCCAGGCACTCTGTAATTATCATGTCCCTGGATTTCTTTTCTTCCCTCCATCAGCCTTGACAAGAAGATGGACCCTCCGCTACAGAGGATGTGTCATTGTTCGGCGAAGCACTTGCCCAACAGGAACTTCGATGCTAATTGTGAAAAGGCGGCATGGGGTATGGATCTTTGATGAACTAAAATTACTGTTGTGCCATGATGTGAAGGGCCTTTAATTTTGCCATCTGGGTCTAATTGACAGAGAATGACTAAGAATTGTAGCTTGGAGAATTGATGAACTTTGCATATGGACAATTAACTTGAAGAAGAATGATTCCGTTTGGAAAATTGTGGGTAGGTTGGCGGAGGAACAGTGCCCTGCCTTTGGAGCACACAGCCGTGTTTCCATCAGGAAGACACAGGGCTTGGGCCGAGCTGAGCAGGGGTTTGGAGCACTGGGCATTGGGCATTTGGACCTAAAACAAAGAGTTTGGCAGCCTTCATGTTGGGATCTAAGGGTTTTCCCGCACACTCCCTCCTCTCTCATGACAACCAAGTGTCATGCTGCCAGTTGGGAGATGGAAAAGGAGTGTCTCTCCCAGCGTTCCATGGATACACATTCTGCACAGAAAAATTAAGGCAACTCACCATCATTATGCATTTTTAACTTAACAGAAATTGATTTATTCCAAAATCAACTCCCACTGTTTTGAAAACACTTTACTAGAACAAGTAAAAAGAAATTGACTTACTTAATGTAATGTATTCCATGTCCACAGAAGTGAATATAACCTGGAAAGAATTATGTTATGTATGAAGTAAGTCAGGCCCAGAGACACCAGGGACGCATGTTTTCTCTCATATGTGGAAGCTAGAACTAATTGATAAATGTACCAAAAACACATAAGGGGTTGTATGCAAGTCTATACTAATGTATGAAGTCAAGTATGATATTTGCAGGGAAAACTTCAAATGGTATAATTCCCTTAAAAACAAACAAACAAAACCCTCACAGTCCTACAAAATGAATCCTGGGAAACCAGCACTTCAGGGGTGTGGGTTGGAATCAGTGGGGGGAGGAGAGAAAGTGGGGAATAATTCAGCCAAAATATTCAATGCATATCCTATGACATTAAGAAAATTGAGGAGAGGGATGGGGAAGAAGAATGGAAGGATGTCATTGATAGATATGCATTGAACTTACAGACATTCCTTGAATAGTAACTCCATACAACCACTTAAAGTTAATAAAAATATATTTAAAAAGACATATTCATGATTATTTCCAAACAGTATTTTTAATAATTTTTAGTTGTAACTGCTTTTGTTCCTCTCGTTCTCCTTTTATTTGTTTCAAATCAAGTCATTTGAATAGAAACACAGCCTACATTTACTGCATCTGAACTCCGTATTACAGTTACCAAAGAAAAATCATTTTTCTGTTTCACTGCACAGCCAGTGAAAACACACCTCTTTTTTTTTATAAACTCGTTTGACATGAATTTATGAAACAAGTAAACTTGAATATTTCCTCATTTTGTTAAAAACACAACAACGACAATGTTGTAAATACAGATTCCTTTGTGCTCTTCAGGATTCTGAATGGTATTATTGCACTGTCTGGCTTTTATTTTATACTTGAAACTCTGCACTCACTATGATACTTTTCAATCACTTGGGTGTTTTCTCTGTGGAGAAGAATATGGGTCGTACCCAGGCTCACCTGCTGTCTGCAGTGTGCAATGCAGGGCTCCACAGTTGTTGTATATCTTGCTGTCTGTCCTCACCCAGTGCATCCACTCTCCTTGAAAGTGCGAGGCTTGGGTGTCTCTCACAGCTCTGTGAGCCAGACCAAAGTCACACATTGGACAAAATGATACCAAGTATGAAATACTCACTTTGACCATAAGGTTCCAAGGATACTGAACAAGATTAGTTGATTTTGTAAATTTCACTATACACATGGGTAAGGATAAGCAAGCATACATTCCTAAGAGGAAGTGTATCTACATTTCCTATATAAAAATATATTTTAAGGAAGGAAAAGCACTTTTCAATAATTCCTTAGAAGACCTCAGAAACAGGGATGAACAGTTTGCACTGGGTAAGCTACTTGATAGCTTAGTAAAAATTTCTCTCATTATTCATCACTTTTGGCATTGAATCAACACTGCATATATACTTTAGGAAAATGTATGTTTTGAGTAATTTTTATAAACCCTAAGTTTTCATTCAGCTCTTGAAATGATGTTGGTACCATCAATATTTAGAAGGAAAAGAGGAAAAGCAACTCTTAAGGAAAACTACGATATATGTGCATGTGTTCACAGTTGTCATTTCAAAAATAACTAAAGGGATATATATTTACATGTGTTCAAATATATCATTTCAAAAATAACTAAAGCCATTATTTAAGTTTCTAAAGATACTGTGCAGAAGGGTTACAGTTACATGAGTAAGGGAATGAGTACATTTCCTCTTGAGCATTGTTACCCCCTCCTTGGCTTTTCTCCAGCGATCCCTTCTCTCCCCACCTCCCCAACTCCTCCCCCCAGCCAAAGTTCTAGAGTTCATTTCCAACATAGTGTCTTGTACATCTCATTGTTACAATGGGTCAGTCTGTATCCTTGTTTCAGCATTTTGTTATTTCCCTTTCCCTCCCCAAATTAGAAAAATGTATATACAAGATGCAGGGTACTAGAATCAAATACAGTGAAAACAGGGGTTATGCCATGAGGGAAGAACATACAAAAGAAACAAAAAAAATCACATGGTGCATTATAAATACATTAACAACAACAGCAATAAAGATAAACCCTCTTGGGTCTCTATCTTGGGGTTCATTAAGTTTGATATGTACTCTCTGACAAAAGCTAAAACCAATTACCTCTTTATTTAAAAAATAATTTCAAGACATATAAACCCAAGTCTTATACAACGTCACCCACACTACACTTCTGGGATCCTCCAGAGGTCATTGAACTCTTCTCCTTGGTTGAGCCAGTCAGTATGATCAACATGAGAATGCAAATATCCTTTTCTTAACCCCAGGATTTCATTCAAATAATGCATGTCTTGGGGAGCAGAGGTGTGGGTTGTCCAGACTCGACACTTCCAACACTCGAGATGCATCAGCCTCATGGCACTGCATGGAGCGTGCATGCTTAGGAAGCTTTCCCAATCTCATTTCTGCTATGTTTAAAAAAAAGAATAAAAAGAAAAGGAAAAGCAGTATACTTCTTGATATTCAAATGCTGCTCCCCATGTGTCTTTTGTACACTACCATTAGCCGGTGATGAGATATTCCATACACTGATATCAGCCTCCTATTTCTCTTCATGCCTGCCAAAACATCTTCATTTAATAACACCCTAACACAGGTCTTCCTGCACTTCCTCTTATATAAATGTATTCCTGTTCCTGGGGTTTATTAACATCACCAGTGCTGTCTCCTAGGTAAAAGATTAATTACTTGGCTGTGATTCACAGAAATGGAGTAGCAACTAAATTACTGAGGGGATATATCTGAAAATCCGTTATTGTTATGTCACTGCTAAAATGCTTGAGAGCAAGAAATAAAGTGTCTTTAATATAGTAGCATGCCTCTACGCCAGGACATAGCAACTCAGATCTTTTTTGATAAGTGGATAGGTAAGCAAAAACATCAATAGGCCAATAACTGATGCCTACTTATCTCTGATAAATGGTTTCAGACTTTATCTCTTTGCCTACCCATTAGTGAATACCTCTTTGTTGCTCATTAATTAAATTTGGGTTAGCTATAATTCTGTGAACCCTCAATAATGGATAGGTGCTAGGGGAGAAACAAATCTCACTTCTAATTAAAGGGATAATTGTGATTTTAGTGTTTAAAGTTTGTTTTATCCAAAAAGCTATTTCTGAGCTGATGTTTTATTTCCTAACTTCTTTAAACAATTCAAGGATCTCATAAAACATTAAATGGAAATCTAGCTCTCATAGCACATAAAGCCCTCTGTCATCCTTACTTATTGCTCTTAACAAACAACACGTACAATTCACTCACTAATTTGTTTCAGTTTCTTGAAATTTATTTCCAAATGGGCAGGAGGTAGTAACTATTTCAGTTCACAGAACTGAGATGGCATCCTTGTGAGAAAGCAGCTGACTCCATCCAAAAGACGGGTGGAGTTCTGCAGGAAGAACACTCAGAAGTGAGAACACACGAGGTTCAAAGCTCCGCGAGCTACACCTATCATCTTCCCACTCCTTCCTTACTTTCTTTCCTAAATAACAGAGAACATGAACAGGGCTGAAACAGGGGTACTCATTAGGCATGATGTGGGAAAATGAACTCATATCTTGTGGGTGGGGGCAGGAGGTTAAGACTGAGAGAGTGACAGAAGGGGCAACATGGTTCAAAAGAATTGTACTCATCATTCATTACCTGATTCATGTAGATGTAACCCATCAGTCTATCAGCTCTGCAATCACAAAAAGATAGGGAAGAGAAAAAAATTTAAAAAGCAAATCCATGAATTTGCAGTGAATACAAAATAACAGGCACACACACACACAATTCTGCATAACATAGAATACCTAAGTAAAAAGCTGAAATAGGAGATTCTGTTAGCTAAGAATAGTTGGTAATTCATGCAACTCAAATTGTAATTTATCTTTGATTAGAAAACAATATCATTCAGAATGTCCATGCACACACAACAACCTACCAAAGTAATGCTAGTTCCACCAAAACTCCAATGGCATTTCTTATAGAAATAGAGGAAATAATGATAAAATTCATATGAAACCATAACAGACCCCCAAATCACAGAGCTAATGAGAGGCACCGCACTTCCTGATGATAAAATGCAATGCCTGGCTATCGTGACCAGAGCAGACATAGAAAGCCATGGAACCAACTGGAGAGCATGCATGAGTGCATCTGAGCAGGGTCCTGAGTGCACAGTGAGCCCAAGTCTCTTCAACAAATGGTAGTGGGGGAAACTGAAAACATGCCAGCCAGAGAATGAAGGTAGACTCTTGCATTATGCATAAAAATAATTGCAAGTATATTAAAGGCTTATAAATAAACCTCTAGGTAAAATACCTAGGAAAAAAATCTACAGATAATGAAGTGTGGAAGTGTTACTTGGGTAATCCAGTGCTCTTGAGGCAACAACCTAAAGAGTTCAAAGTCGCAGGACAGTTGCGCTTCATAGTAAGACACTGTTTCCAAACTACATATATACATATATACATGCACACATACATACCTATATGAATACATACAAACATACATATGCACATACTTAGAATCTTTGTGAAAGAAAACATGCACCTCATGTGTACACACAGAATGTCTCCTCTTCTAGGAAAAAAATCCACTGGAAAGGCGGATGGGGTGTGTTCTCCACTCTCTCTCCAACTCCGAAATAGACTGCAATCAGAGAAGATGCTAACAAAGCAAGTTTTTGAATGAAAGATTTGATTGCAGAAAAGTGTCATCCCTGGGGATCACAGAGCAAAATAACCCCAAGTGATTTTTACTTGCAGTACTTGTCATGAAATAACTGGGAACACTATGATGTTTGTTTGCACTTTGAGGTACAAACAAGATTGATACAAAAGTTCTCATCATGGTGGTCAGATATATTTTAAATCAAGCTGGTATTAAAGAGCCTACACTATTTAGAGTAATAAAATGATAATTATAGAACTGTAAAATTTAGCATTATTTCGTCAAAATATTGGGAAGTATCAAAGCATGAGGAAGTTCAGTAATGAATAGTATTCTTCTTTTTATCCTTAGATCAGGAAATAATTGTCTTTTGTTAAACTTTACAGGAAAAATTTATTAGAAATTTAACATAACCAGAGAGCTTATGCCTTAAACTGTTTAATATTTTAAGTGTGTATAGACCTATGCTATTCCTATTAGTTACTGGAAATTTTTCAAATAGCTTCAATTGAGTCAACTGTTCACCTATTAAATTTGTGCCTCAATCTTGCAAGTGCTGGAATTCCATTTGTGTGCCACCATGCCCAGCACCTCAAGGATTAATTAAATTTTTTGTAAAACTATCAGAAAATATTCTTGATCAATAGAATAATCTCTAGTAAATAGTCTCCTACTGGTAGCATTAAAGGACTATTCAGAAGTTAATAAGCAAAACATCATTTCTGTTACTGTTGCTCAGTATCCAATGTACTATATGAATCAAATAGAAAACAGCTATATTTTCAAATAAAATACTGAAAAGCTTCTCAGACCAGTAGCCTGATATAAAATGTTTTGCCAAGCAATATTTAAGTCCAATTCTAAAATACTACATTAATGTATCCTAGGGCAATATGTTTAATATGAAATATTAAATATTAGTAACCATAATATAACTATAAAGTAAATATAATTATTCTGATTCATAGGAAAACCACTATTAAGGTCTTCAGTAACTCACTTCCTCATGGGGACTAAATTTGATCACTGAGACTCTATTCCCTCATGAAAGCTAGAAAGCAATGAAACATTAACAAAATAAGGTATTTTGTATTGATATCAGCTTACTTCAAAGATGATTATCTTCTCTGATTTCTCAGGAGTGTTTGCTGAGTCACCTTCAAATGGTATTTGCAAATCTACCAGTTAACATACGTGGAAAATATCATATAACATTAGGTAAATAGAAAATATAAATGTGGAGCATTCATCATTATAATGTTACTTAAGTATAATTCAATTAAATGTGGTTTGATTAAATATTAATTATGGGATCTGAACTACTTTATTTAAAACTGTTTTTAATTAGGTTTAAAGATTTTTCTATGTAAAATGTTAGGAAAATAGATACTATTATTTTTAATTATTGGGATATTTCTCAGTAAAACAAAGCTCCTTTAGCAGCTCATATTACTAAATAAAAATGTTTAAATATGGTACAACCCATCTGACAATTCCATGATTATTTTGAAAGAACAACATTGGACTTGCTTGTGTAGATTTTATTTTTATAACTATAGTAATATATTTAGCTGATTTATTGGATGTGGTATGGGATTATTTTCCCCTAATACCATTCCTTTATCTGGGATAAATCCTCTATTCTTTCAAAGTATGCTGAAATATTGAAATGATACCTAGAAAAAGCAACCTTTAATAATTCACAATAGAAATGAGGAAGAATCTTAGGGTAGGCATCAATGAATTGCCTTACACAAATGAAATCAGGTATGCTTCCAGTTTGCATTTCTTTTAATAAAACATTCTTTGTATGCAGAAAAAGCATTTGACAAGATTCAACACCCCTTTATGATGAAGGTTCTGGAAAAAGTAGGAATCCATGGAACATTCCTCAATACAATAAAGTCTGTATATGACAAACCTACAGCCAGCATTATACTTAATGGTGATAACTAAAGCCATTTCCGCTTAGTTCAGGAACAAGACAAGGATGTCCACTGTCTCCACTTCTCTTCAATCTAGTATTAGAATGCCTAGTTACAGCAATAAGACAAGATGCAAACATAAAAGGGATTTAAATAGGGAAAGATGAAGTAAAACTCTCCCTCTTTGCAGATGAAATGATTTTGTATTTAAAGAATCCCATGGACTCCACTCCCAAATTACTCAAGCTGATTCAAAACTTTGGCAAAGTAGCAGGGTATAAAATTAACCCTCAAAAATCAATGGCTTTTCTGTATGCCAGCAATGAGAAAAGCGTGGCTGAAATCAGGAAAGTAACTCCATTCATAATAACCCCACAAAAAATATAATACCTAGGAATTAACTTAACCAAAGAAGTACCTCTATGATGAAAACTTTAAAAACCTGAAAAAGAAAATCAAACAGAACTTACAAAATGGAATAACCTACCATGTTCCTGGATTGGAAGGATCAACATCATGAAAATGGCAATATTTCCCAAGGCTATCTACAAATTCAATGTGATACCTAGCAATATTCCAATCTCATTCTTCAAGGAAATAGAAGAGGCAATCCAAAAATTCATATGGAATTATAAAATACCCCAGATAGCAAAAACAATCCTTAAAAGGAAGAACAGTGCTACAAAGCCATAGTAATCAAAGCAGCTTGGTACTGGCACAAGCACAAACCTGAGGACCAATGGAATAGAATTGAAAACCCAGAAATGAACCTACAGACCTATAGCCATCTAATCTTCAATAAAGGAGCTAAAACAATAGAATGGAAGAAAGACAGCCTCTTTAGTAAATGGTACTGGCAATATTGGTTAACTACTTGTAGAAAATTAAAGCTAGATCCTTATATATCACCCTGCACCAGAATCAACTCCAAATGGATCAAAGACCTCGGAGTCAAAACAGAGACTCTGAAAACATTACAGGATGGAATAGGAGAAACCCTAGGTCTCCTTGGCACAGGTCAAAATTTTCTTAATAGAGACCCAGAAACACAACAAATCAAAGGTTGGACAAACAGGATTGCGTGAAATTGCAGAGCTTCTGCATGGCAAAGGACATAGCTAGCAAGATCAATAGAAAGCCCACAGATTGGGAGATCTTCACTAGCCATACAACGGACAAGGGTCTCATATCTAAAATATACTTGGAACTCAAAAAATTAAATCCCCCAACAACAAATCCTCAAAGAAACAACTTCCCAATAAATAAGTGGGCTAAAGATTTAAAGAGAAACTTCTCTGAAGAAGAAAGAAGGATGGCCAATAGACATATGAATAAATGCTCAACCTCCCTAACCACAAAAGAAATGCAAATCAAAACGACATGGAGATACCACCTCCTCCCAGTTAGAATGGCTATAATTAAGAACTAACAACAGATGATGGAGGGGATGTGGACAGAAGGGAACACTACTGCATTGTTGGTGGGAGTGTAAACTTGTTCAACCACTTTGGAAAGTAGTATGGAGGTTCCTCAAAAGACTTTTGAGCATTTACCCAAATGATCACAAACAAGACTATACTAAAGCTACCAGCACAACTATGTTTATTGCAGCATTATTTACCATCGCTAAGATATGGAATCAACCCAGATGCCCCTCAGTACATGAATGGATCAAGAAAATGTGGTATTATATATACACAATGGAATTCTATGCCTTCATCAGAAAGAATGGCATTGCCCCATTTGTTAGAAAATGGATAGACTTGGAAAAAATTATATTAAGTGAAGTAAGCCAAGTCAAAGAAACATAGGTCCCATGGTTTCCCTTATTTGCAATAACTAGTATACGTCTGAGTCAAGCAGAAATGGTCAGATAAGTTGATGTTAGGCGAAATGAACCCCAAGATAAGCATTCAAATGGTTTTATTTTTTTCTTTCTTGGGATTGTTTTTAACATATTTATAAGATGATTTTTTGTTGCTTTATATGTCCCTCCCACACCGTATAACCCCTGCTTTCACTGTATTTGATGTTGGTATAATTTATGGAGGGGAAGGGAAAACACAAATTGTTT
Source organism: Dipodomys ordii (assembly GCF_000151885.1). NCBI lineage: Eukaryota > Metazoa > Chordata > Mammalia > Rodentia > Heteromyidae > Dipodomys > Dipodomys ordii. The sequence continues at coordinate 2,693,176 of NW_012267281.1, forward strand.
AAATAGGGATACAGGTGGACCCATTGCAACAATGAGATGTATAAGATATTATGTCAAAAAACAAACTTTACAATTTTGGCTGCGGGGAGGAGGCATGGAAGTTATGAGAAGGGGAAACAAAGGGCAAGGCAACAATGCTTGATAAGAAATGTACTCATTACCTTGCCCATGTAATTGCAACCCCTTTGCAAGGTATTTTCACAATAAATTTTTTGTTATCCTTAAGTAGTTGTTCAAAGGAGATGCCATATGACAGAGCAATTTATGAATACAATTCTTCTTGATCAGGGTCACTCTTCAATATTCTCACCCTCCCTTTGACTAATCCCTCTAATTACTGTTTATAAGAAAGAATTATTTAATCAGAGCTCATTTTTTTAGGTAGTTAATTTATTTATGTCTACACTGCAGGTGACTGCTTTATTGTTTCAATACAGATTTAAGTAATTGTGAAAAACTTATCCCCAAAGAGAATATATTTGTCTACTTAGTATTCCTATATTCCGTACGGAAACACTGGTTGAAACTTAGAAGACTCTAGAATGCTTTGGACTGTTTAAGCTTCTAAACTTACGTGGTCCATATTGATACTGATTCTTTCAGATGTCTGTAATAGCATTGGACTTTACAAGCATTTCTGGAACATACATGCATTTCATATTTCATAATAGATCGTCTGTTTTTTGAGAAGCACATTGGTATGAATACAATTTTTGCACTGCTTTTCTTCTTCAGTGTTGAAAGCTTGGAATTGTGTTTTTTGCTACTTTTCTTACCTCTTTGGAAAGAATAAATTCCAACAAAGTTTTTTATTTCTGGAAAAAAAAATCTTCGTAAACAGTTCCAATACTTCTCCTTTGGCCCAGTTTTTTGTTGCTGTTGTTTTATATATTGTTTTTGTTTTACCATAGTCTATGTAATCATTATACTTGTACCAATTCTTTAAAGATTCCTCAGGTATAATTCTAGGCTCTGTCTTCATTTTTTCCTCCTGTTTCCTCTACCTACATATTAATATGAGTAGATGAGCATATGAATAGATGAATATCCATTTCCTAAGATGTTAAAACATTGCAGATAAAGTTGATGCTCTCTTGCTGTGAGGCTCTCTGCAGATCCATCCTCCTGTTTTATGACCATCTGTGTGCTGTCTCCTCTTCGGATTCACTTCCTGCTCTCTTCGTATCTTCTGCTGCAAATCAAAATCACTTCCTACGTTTCCACTACGTGGTCTTCATGTGGTTGGTAAAATTTGTGATGTAGCTCGGGACATTATTATTATTATTATTGGATAAGTTTTGAGATTTAGCAGCAGTGTTGAAGAAAAGAACGGTTTCAAGTGCTCTCCACTTAGGACTTTCCACTCCACCAGTGCTGTGCTGAGTACTTGAGTACTTGTTTCCCCCACACCCCACCACCATGCAGGGTCCCTAGGCTCGTTTTCTCTTGTGCCCCTACACACAGGTCCGGACCTAGCACTCATGCTCTATGAAGACGCTCTTTATCGCAACATGTATTTATTCCATGGAGATTTTCCTTCATTTTCAAAATAGGAATAAGTGTCATCCTTCTTATTCCTCTAACATCACATTAGCATTATTCGATAATTGTATGCATTGATTATAATTGAATCCACTGCTCTTGTCTCAGACATCTCTCATGTCCATATCCGTATTACTGTATATATTCTATAATGTAATATTTTGAATATTTTATGTTCTTTTCTTTTCCCATATTATCACTGTTAGAAATGTAATTATTCTTTTTTTTTGGACACTGTTAACATACACTGAACTATTCTTGCTTATACAAGGTTAGCAGACAACAAATGTGCTGTTTAAAACTGCCCCTTGCTGAAGTCAGTCAGAATTAGCAAGGGTTTGAATATTGCTTTAAATGTTAACACATTTCAGTTTCAAAGACCTCTAATGGGAGGAGTTCAGGAGCAGATGTGTGGGGTTTAGCTGCCAGAGTGACTGAAATCAAATTAGAGAATCAATTCAAGTCATTATGAAATGTGCGATACACATCTGATATCAAATGTACATTGCATACTCAGAATACAAGGAAGTTTTAGTTTGAAACTTTATTTAAAATAAGCACATGGTCTCACATTTGGAAAGCTTCCTCATGGGCAGAGGAAGGAGGACTGGATACCTCAAATCTGGAGTCTGAGACTGACGGTGATGGTCAGAGGTCAAAGAAGGTTGATGGTTAGAGGAAAGGGTGAGGGATCAATTAGAAGATCACAAGTCATTAAACCTGTACTTCGACTTTTTCATCTTTACTGAAAAACATATTTAGTTATTACTTCTGACCCGGAGGTGATGGAATGTCAATTACTTCCATTTGTTCGTTTTATAAAGTTTGTATGATTGACCATACAATATCAAAATTAGAGCTTCAACCCTGAAGACATAAACATTCATTTTTCACCTTAATAAGTTACAAAAGATTATAAAAATATATGTCAATGTGGCTACACTTGAGAAGAAATAAATGAAAGAATCTTGAATTAAATTGTATAAATCTATGGGAAGTTTAAATGTCACTATACTTGAGAAGAAATAAAACCATACAATACTGACAATAAATTCATCATTGAAAACACACACCATATGAATGTCACTTATTAGAGCTATCTAAAATTTTCATTGTATTATGTTTTATCCTGAGGCTTTTACATTTAAAATAGGAAAATCTTATTAATTAGAAATTGACTGCTCCTTTTATTCTCTATAATAAAAGATTAGTTCATTTTATGCACTGAAGCTGTCCTGGTTTTCCAGATGTTTCCTATGATTCTAGAAATCCTTGTGCTTAGACAAACACAATTTATGAATCATTCTACAAAATAGCAAAAAAATACCATCTAACTATAAAAATGCTAGAAAATTCGTGCTCTAAGAAACTGTCTGATTACAACCAATGTAAGTTTTAAAAATAACTAGACATTTGTAGACTAATTTTCAAAGATTAGCCCATTTATCTGAGCTTGTTAAACTCTGCAGTAGACTGGAACCAATTAAATAAATAACTCTAATTCTATATTATTAACTTCAAAAGTCCTCAGTCATGATCACTGCAGTGCCACGAGAAGTGATTTTTTTTCAAAGCACAATTCTATTCACCCACAAAGAGAAGTGTAATTTGGCACATTTTGATGGAATCAATGTATATCTAACTAGATACGGTTAACTGAATATTCCATAGTTTATCTCTATGTAGTCCTGTGCTTTAAATACAACTACCACTGTACCCAGAAAAACAGGTTTTTTTAAATCCTCTGTGTTGTATTTATATAAAATAAATTTATTTCTTGCTTCTAATGATGACATTCCATTTAATAATTCAATTTGAAATATGTCCTCAATCTCATGAAAACAAAATTTCATGTCCACTCAATCTTTGTGAAGAAGTATTAAAAAAGAATTAAAATGAAGGAACTTTATTCAGACCCCTCTTCCAACTGCTTAGCAACAAGTATCTGATACAAATGGGATACATTATTTCTCAGTATTCACAGATGGCTCAGCAGGGATAGAAACATTGATAGTTTTATTTCACAATTCAATAGGAATCCAAGGCTTAAGTTCCTTAATTAAACCTAATTTATCCTGTGTTGGTTAAGCCAGGAATCAATGTAAGTTAAACACAATATATTAAAATGAGTATTTGAAATAAATGATCTCCAACAGAAACATTTGTTGATTCTTTGAAAGTCTTGATTAGAAATTAAATATTAATGTGAGAGCCCTTTCCCAAATCACTAACCACAATAGTAACCAAAGCATTCACAGTACTGAACTTGAAGGAGATTTTGATCTTTGATGCCTAGGGTTCTTTTTGAGGAACTGACACCTCTCTCCTTTTTCTTTATCATCTTTCACCTGTCTCTCTGTTGGTCTATGTCTGTCTGTCTATCTATCTATCTATCTATCTATCTATCTATCTATCTATCGATGTATCTATATTTCTCTATCTCCATCATCTAGTTATTGTCCATATACCTGTCATCTATCTGTCTATCACCTGTCCATCCATCCCACAGACTTGCATTGCATAGTTACATTACTAGAAATGATGGAGTTAGTAATAAACGTCTCCTAATTCATATTATTCCTTATCAAGGCCAGTTTACAGTTCAGAAAGAATAATGTAATCTGATTTGAATCACATAGAATTGAGAGCACAAGTGACATAATAATAACTTTTCATATTCACAAGGGAATCTTTGTACTTAGTAGGGTGTCGCCAAGATTGTATTATTATCTAAGAAACTCATATATTATAAATATAGCTCAGGTTTGTATTGTATTATATTGTATTTTTCCTTATGTTTATTATCATTGACAACTTTCATCAACTATTTGTAAAGAATTAAAATAACTATATAATATAACATTTTAAAATCACCTTTGTGGAGACTTTGAGCAAATATTGAGCTCCAGTATTCCTCTGACTTCATGTTCCCGTCTATAAAATATGATTACTTACTTCTTTGTACTATTAGTAACATTGATATATGAAACCTATACAATAGTGTGTGTGTGTACATTGTAAAGACAAGTGTCCCTGTTCTATTTAGATATATTTTTGCTTTTAGATGGATTGTGGAATCATTAGGACAGAAATCCTCAGTCTGCATTCTGCGATTTTTGCTTCTAGTAGATCACCCCTGTCAGGTCAGTCTTATTGTAGCTAGTCACATTCCCGTAATACTGCTCTTTCTGAAAGCAAGTGGCCATATTTGAAGGCAGAATTCCACAAGATCATTCGAAATCACTTTGAAGGCTTGTTGCTCAAATTTATCAGAATTATGGGTCTGGGAAGGTGGCTCAGTGGTAGAGTGCTTGCCTTGCATGCTCGAGGCCCCTGGGTTCGATTCCTCAGCACCACATAATCAAAAAGAAAAAAGCCGGAAGTGGAGCTGTGGCTCAAGTGGTAGAGCGCTAGCCTTGAGCTGAAGAGCTGAGGGACAGCGCCCAGGCCCAGAGTTCAAGCCCCACAACCGGACCAAAAAAAAATTATCAGAATCAAAATGCTTATTTGTTAACTGAAAAGATGAAAGTAAGAAGAAACATTAATATTTTTGATGGAAAGATAAAAAACATTTCCCTCACCACGGAAACAACCAAGTTTCAGAACATTATAAGGGAATACTTCTCAAAACTTTATGCTAATAAGTTTGAGAACTTGACAGAAATGGACCTTTTCCTAGCAAATATTGACATGCCAA
>NW_012267281.1:2701079-2762148 GCF_000151885.1 Dipodomys ordii
GGGAGGCTGGGAAGGGATGGGAAGGGTAAACAAAGGAGGAGGCTGCAATGCTTGGTAAGAAATGTACGCATTATCCTGCCCATGCAATTGTATCCCCTCTGTACAGTATGTTCACAAATAAAATAAAATAAAATTAAAAAAAAACATTTCCCTCGTATCTATGAAACTAGAGGATTGATATCATATGGTAGGAGATGGAAGTATCAGTAAAGTAAAAGACACCTCAGTTAGCTAGAGAAAGCAATACCGAAGTCACATTGTTTTTCATTTACTGTTAGTATTTATCACATATCTGTCATTCATGTATCCATCTGTCTTCCATGAATCTATATTCTATCTCTCCATCCAAATTAAGACATTCCAAATATTACAAACTCAGAATCCATTATTCAAATTGTTTGATTAGGAGTGTAGCTATAATTAACTAGCATGACAAAAGGTTTTACTGAGATAAGAAATGGCAGAATTCTTTAAAGAGTTCTTAACTATCATAGTTACATTTAATACATTCTTTGTGGTAAAGATAATGAAAGTAGCTGACAAGTATCACATATTTTCCTCATTATTGTTCTCAATGCATTTCAATTTACCCACACTATCCTGAGAAGTAATAATTATTTTTCAGATGACCAAGTCAAGGTACAGGTCTGGAAAGGTGGCTCAGTGGTAAAGTGCTTGCCTTGCATGCATGAGGCCCTGGGTTCGATTCCTCAGCACCTCATAAGCAAAAAGAAAAAAGCTGGAAGTGGCGCCGTGGCTCAAGTGGTAAAGCGCTGGACTTGATCTGAAGAGCTGAGGGACAGCTCCCACGCCCAGAATTCAGGCCTCACGACTGGACTGCCCCCCCGCCAAAAAAAAAGAATTGTCATTTTCCCCAGGGTCACTTCTGACAATAGGCTTGTGACTTCATCAACTTCTGACCTCATCTATAGGGAAGTTTAGATCACCAAGTGATCCTTAGATCTTTTTAAATGGCTTCAATTTTTAAAAGATTTCTGTAACCAACTACCAGAGAAACCAGATCATGCTCCTTTTACTTGACTTGGAATTTGTACAGCAACATCCTAAACACAGAAGCCCATAGCCAATGGAAATGATAAGTCTCTCTTAAAGCACATAACTTCTTCAGAGGATGCAATGTGTTGGTAAAAATTATCTCATATTTCACAGCTCAAAGAAGCATTATTGCTTTATTCTACAAATTAATCCATTAATCCATCCCTTTTGAGAAAAGTGATCAGTAGGCATGATGTAGTGGGGATTCTTAACAAGAAAAAAATATTATTAAGTTTTCATTCCATTGACTGTATTTGACATCTTTATGAAATAATGATGGAATTGAAGTATTAGAAAATTTTTTGAGTAGAAAATTCTCTAACACTGAAAGATAACAAGGAAATGGTTATAATCTAGGTTGTCATCATTATCAAGATTATCTGTGAATAGTTCTGAGTAATTTCAAAGGAAAGACAAGAGTGTGGGGGTGGTCCTACAGGAATTTTCATATTGAAATAGATATTCTGTTTCCAAAATCTGCATCATGAAAAAAAAGCATCAAGCTAAATCTTCTACTTTCGGCAAAGGTGTAGAAGCTTCAAGCTCCAGACAACTTCAGATAAAAAACAGTTTCTCCCTAGTTTCATCTCAGGAAGAGATGCTTCTTGCTTCCCATAAGCAATTTCTGAGATGACCTGTTTGTTCAGTTCTTACTGAAGTTTCAGGGATCGTTGTCTTTGCTGTTAGTTTCTCCACACACAGAATCTAATTTCATATATTTTTCCCTACAATGATGTGAGGACACCATAAACAATTTTCTTCCTCCAGATCTTTCCACTCTTCACAAACCATGAAGTTTTTCCACAACAGAACCTATACAGATGACTGAGGCTTGAAGATTTATGTGACCAATCAGAAATGTGTCCACTCTTTTAATATTGTGAACCTTGACAATGAATGATGTTGTACAGAAGTATATAGCAAATGTGGAGCTACGCTGGTAAGACAAAACCATCTGAATAAATCTTTTTGCAGTTTAACTAAATCTATGCAATCATACAGGTAAATACATATGCAAATACTACATAGCGGTATACCTAAATTTTCATTGTAGATATGTCCATTTACACACCCACTAATAATGTTTGGCCATGCCTCAACCATAAGGAGTAGCTCTATTTTGTTTTCATTTTTGCCAATATTTCTGTATTTCATTTGTATTTATCTCCTTATGAATGGGGTAATGTATCTTCACAAATAATTAAAGCCTACCTATTTGTTTTCTGGAAACTGTATAATAGGTTTTGCTAAGTTTTATAAATAAATCTAACTCTCATCAATTTTAAAAGGCTATTTGCCTGCATGGAAAGTACTTTTTGGTGGACTATGACTTGCGACTTTGTCCTTACTACTGAAAACTGAAATGTTAGTCCTATTGTTTTTCATTTTTCTTTGTTAGTATAAGCATAAAATCTGTTGTGTGTCATCCCATTAAGAAAGTGAGCAGTTTCCTCATTTAACTTTGACCTTGCCCTTGTCCTTGGAAGAGTAAGTAGATGTGGCAGGATAGATGGTTAATGCTTGTTTGTAAACCTGGCCATGCATACTAGCACTGGTGATGCTCAGTCAGCCTGGTTGCCTTGATAAGCAGCATGGAAAGATCTGAACCCAACTCCAGCCAGAGCCACGCTCAGCTGTAACCCAGAAGAATCGGGTTGGATCACCACATGCACCCAGAGGACATGTGTGCATGGAGAAAACCCTGCAGGAAACCTCTGACTGCCTCCTGGAACAATATGCATGTTATTATTTTTATAATAGTAGTGTTTGAACAGAGAGTGTTGCACTCCCTAGGTAAGCATTCTACTGTTTGAGCAATGCTTCCAGCTATGTTTCCTTTGGTTGTATCTGAGGTAAGGTCTTTCTTTTTCTCTCTCTCCGGGATAGGCTTAGATAGATATCCTTGATTTATTCTTCTTGAATAGCTGGGGAAACAGACACATACCATAACACCCAATAGTTGATTGAAGGAGAATCTTGCCTAGCTCACAGAAGAACTTTGAGAGTTCAGATGTGTTGGTATACACCTGTCATCCAAGCATTTGAGAAATGGAGGTTACCCTAAACCACATTTGAAGTGTAATCTATAAATAAATAAACAAGAAATGAAAGCAAAATATACACACAAAAACAAAAATTCTGAGTGAAGAGACAAGCACATAAAGATAAAGCAGAAGAAGATTATGAACTACAGGTGTTACACCTTCTGAGCAGGATTAAGGAGGGTGACAGCATGATACAAAGCTTCTGTGTCTTTTTGTTTCCACCAACACGAGTCAGCTACTGATCCACTTCCTTGTCAACATTTTCAATTGTCACTGTTGCTTTAGGCAATTTAGCACATGCAAAGACTAACTCCTATAAGTTACATTCTCATGTACATTAAAGTAGACTGAATGTCCTCTTGTTTCCTGAGACATTCTTTGTTCCATATGTGATCTCACTGATGATTAATGATAACTTGTTGTATAAAGTTGCATGCATATGGGTGTGTGCATTTCTGTTTTAAAATCATATTTAAATCTAACCTTAGCAAAATATGTTTAAGTTAGCCATGTATGCTTTTTTTCTCTTTTGGTTAGGTAAAGACTTCTTAAATGGACTTAATAATTGAGTCATCTTTGTGCTTTATTAAAATGTTTTTAAAAATAGTAGAGCCTGTTGTGCTTTTCTTCAGCTTCCTGGCCACCAACAGGGAGCTGATCTGCTCCTCCACACCCTCCCCACAACTATAGACAGAAAGCTCTAAAACAAATTAAAACTTCCTTGCCTTCACTTGTTTTACTCAGGACTGAATCTGACATACAAGGTGCTTCATGGCCAATTCCTATGTTCTATCATCATACTAGTATTCTCTCTCTGTCCAGACTCCATACATAGGCTTACACAACTGTTGAATCAGGGATTTTGGCATAACCACACCATCCCTTGACTTTGCACTTTAAGGGAACTAGGCATTTAATTTAGTCATACAGAGTATATGGTTAAATTTCTTTTATAGAAAGTATCTATGTCCAGCCATGTGCTTTTTTGGTTCATCTAATTAATAGAGTCAATTGAACACAGCATTTGTGAATGCTTAGACTTTATTAATCTGCAGACAGCACAACTCCCAGCTTAATATAGTAAGAAACATTTTCATTTATTGTTTCTTTCCACTGATATCTTCTTATTAATACACATACTAAATCATTTCATTTAACATTCAATACAAGAGATCTAGTAATAAGTTCCTTATACTTTATAGTTAAATACTTTTTCTAGAGTGGTTTATGACGTTTATTCCAGAGATGAATGACATAATTTAAATGTCCAAAGATGACTCCTACATCGTAGTTTTTTTTAAAGCCTTACACAGGTGTTTACAAACCATTTTCACCTGAATAATTATACATTTTTTCACATCAGGACATTAATTACTTGTGGGACTTGAAGTATTGGAGTACAGGACAGTTAACTCTCTGTTTATGCATTGTGATTTGGGTCTCTCAATCAAAATCTTAAACTATTTAGAAATTAAATCCTCACCAGCTGTTGAGAGCTAATTAAACTAGACACACAGTACAGAGTGTACAAAGTACAGACCACATCCAGTGGCACCAGCTGGTGGAACATCCAGGAGCCACATCAACCTCCCACTCAGGGTTGGTTTCTTGTCTAACTGTCTCACATTAAGAAGAGGCTCAGGGGCTTAACCCACTGCGCCTGGTTTCTCCCCTGGAAGGCACCGGTGGTGGGCAGAAGAGAGCACCTTCCCACTGTGAGTGGCTGGAGTTTAGTCTTACTGTGAAACTTCAGACCATGCTGGAGAGAGGAGGCTCACAACAGCCTCTTAGTGTGCAGTCTTGGGATAAGGGCTAAACATCTTCAGTTTGCCTCAGTCGTGGGAACACCAGAGAAAGCTCTCAATTGGAGGAAGGACACTGACTGACAGGCAGGCTTTGTGGACTGAAGTGAGCAAGGAAGCACCAGGGTTTGGTTTGGCACCAACAGCTTCTGTAATACAAATTCCAGTCTGATTCCTCACCAGTGTTTAGTGTTTTCCTTCAAGTATTTGCAATCCTCAAATTTCCTTCCTTCCTTCCTTCCTGCCTTCCTGCCTTCCTGCCTTCCTGCCTGCCTTCCTGCCTTCCTGCCTTCCTGCCTGCCTGCCTGCCTGCCTGCCTGCCTGCCTGCCTGCCTGCCTGCCTGCCTGCCTGCCTGCCTGCCTTCCTGCCTTCCTTCCTTCCTTCCTTCTTTCCTTCCTTCCTTCCCTGCCTCCCTCCCTCCCTCTTTCTTTCTTTCTTTCTTTCTTTCTCCTTCTTTCTGTCCTTCCTTCCTTCCTTCCTTCCTTCCTTCCTGCCTGCCTGCCTGCCTGCCTTCCTGCCTTCCTTCCTGCCTTCCTTCCTTCCTGCCTTCCTTCCCTGCCTCCCTCCCTCCTTCCCTCCCTCCCTTCCTCTTTCTTGCTTTCTTTCTCTTTCTTTTTTCTTTCTTTCTCTCTCTCCTTCCTTCCTTCTTTCCTTCCCTCCCTCCCTCTTTCTTTCTTTCTTCCTTCCTTCCTTCTTTTCTTTCTTTCTTTCTTTCTTTCTTTCTCCTTCTTTCCTTCCTTTCTTCCCTGCCTCCCTCCCTCTTTCTTTCTTTCTTTCTCTCTCTCCTTCCTTCCTTCTTTCCTTCCCTCCCTCTCTCTTTCTTTCTTCCTTCCTTCCTTCCTTCCTTCTTTTCTTTCTTTCTTTCTTTCTTTCTTTCTTTCTTTCTTTCTTTCTTTCTTTCTTTCTTTCTTTCTTTCTTTCTTTCTTTCTCCTTCTTTCCTTCCTTTCTTCCCTGCCTCCCTCCCTCCCTCTTTCTTTCTTTCTTTCTCCTTCTTTCTTTCCTTCCTTCCTTCCTTCCTTCCTTCCTTCCATCCTGCCTGCCTGCCTGCCTGCCTGCCTGCCTGCCTGCCTGCTTGCCTGCCTGCCTGCCTGCCTGCCTGCCTTCCTGCCTTCCTACCTTCCTGCCTTTCTCTTTTTTTGTGGAGCTTGAACTCCAAGCCTAGGTGTTGTCCCTCAGCTCTTCAGCTCACTCAGTGAGCAGTCTACCACTTGAGCCACAGTGCCACTTCTGGTTTTCTGGTGGTTAACTGACTTTCCTATCTGGGCTGGCTCTGAACTGTGATCCTCAGATCTCAGCCTCCTGTGTAGTTAGGATTACAGGTACAAGCCACTAGTGCCCGGCTATCCTCAAATTTCTCATTGCGACTAGTGGTAGTGTCATCTTTCTTTGAAAAGATGAGATGTAGGTACAGTCATGAGGGGCTGAGTTACAGTAATAGGGTTTGGAAATTATTTCCTGGCATATCTCTTGGGGAAATACACATGGAAAGATCCAATAAATCTCCAAAGGACTTGCCCAAGTAAGGTTAAACTAAATGATTTCTTGCAAGATTTCTCAAGTACTTTTATATGATAGTGTATATAATAAATTGATTTTTAAATAGCTTATCAAATACCTCATCTAATGTCCTTAAATTGATACATTTTTGAAACATTCTATTGGGATGCACAAAAGTTGACAAATATTGTTAAATAAATTGCCTCACATAATAGAAGGAAATGAGTTGTGATTTTGGCCATTTGTGGGCAGGACATAGACCTGGAGTGCCAGGGTGGTAGCGAGCATTTTTACTAGAAAATATTCTGTATTCTCTCATCACAAGAAATCAGCAGTATTTGGAATGATGGATTACCCAAGCACCTCCATTTTATCAATACATGATGTTTTACATATAATGAATTATCGCACTGTACCCCATGAAGGTAAATGAGATTTATCTGTCAACAAAGCAATAAAAATAAAGAGGAAAGAAAAAGTCATAGTGGCCACGTGTTGGTTGATTAACAACTTGCATGGTATCTTAGAGGACATTTTCTTGCTAACTAGAGGACAGATATTTCTAGAAAGGGAAGGGAACAAATGTGGGGAATAATCCAATGTAGTGGTAGGACAGAGAAGAGGTCAATGTGGATACAACTCAGATAACAAAGGATCTTCTTTGCAGATGATTTTACTTGTGAGACAAGACACTGACCAGCAGAATGGTGAGGATTTTACTTCTGCTTCCTTGTATGGAAAGCTATTATTCAATCTGGAATTCAATGTGGCATGAGCTAAGTGAATTATTGAATTTGGATGTTGAATTCTGTGAATAAAATTTAAAGGTGGAGCCAAATGAATGGCAAGCTGAGCTATTGTACAAGTATCTCTTAGTGTTTTCAGAAAGAAACAACGGGGTCTTCCCTATCCCATTTCATCTACAGCCAACACCACAGTGCTGTGCTTTAAATACATTGTGAAGAGGCTGGATCTGATGTGAAGTGTTCCTCAAACCAACATGAACACAGCGAATCTTTTGATGGTTCTGTACATCCAGCATTGACATGATACTAAATGGATGGAATCATGGAGGTCTGCATATATTTAAATTCATCAGAGTCTGTACATTTAAGGTGCAGCTTTTGTATATCAGTTGTGATTGAGTTTACAAACAGATAGAAGCAAGAAATTAGTACGAAAAAAGTAATTAGTCTGTAAGGAATTTGGTTGAGACACCTACCTGTTGGACATCCAAGAAGAGATTTCAGGTACAAAGAGTGTAGGGCATCTAGCAATTATGCAGAATATTTCATAGAGCAATTCCTTGCAATTAAACATCTGTGTGAGTTAAGCCAGAAGATGTGTGCATCCAAAGAATCCTGGGGCATGAATGAACACTGCAGCATTCTTAAGGAAGGGGACAGTCCAAGAGAAAGGCTGAGCATGAGCAGCTAGAAGGGATGAAAACCAAGTCAAAATAGTTTTGGGGGCTGAATTCATAAGAAAATACTTATGAGTAGTAAATTCTGTTGGTAAGATGAAGGCTTAGAAGTGACTTTGGGCTTCCAGCAGAGACAAATAATGCATTTTTAAAGAAAAATTTAAAATTCCTTAGTAGCATAGCTATAATTATCAAAAATAAATGACTGCACGTGAGAATCTGTCATTAACATTCAAGAATTAGTCTAGAAATTATCCTAAAAATTTAACAAAATAATATCCATCACATTATAGAGTCAGAAACAAACCTTCATGGGAGAATCTGTCCAGGTATTCAGGAAAATCTTCCCTAAGTGAAAGGGCAAGGTAGGTTCTTAAGGCAAGATGTAATAGCTGCGACAATGCAATAGCCAACTGCATGGCAAAACACTAGAGATTCTACGTCAAGACTAGACAAAATCAAAATTCCCCCACTCTTTTCATTATTACTATGAGTATTTGAAAGTTATAATTGTGTAACTCAAAGCTCAGTTTGGGGGTCTTTCCTGTTGTACAAGGGTGAAGAAACGGATGCTCCTTTCAAGTTTGTAGCTGTAGTTTTGAAAGTAGAAACCTCAAAATGAACTGGAAATATTGCATAGAAAATGTATACAAATTAAGGGATATCTGTCTATAAGTGCTCAGTAGTTAAGTGATCTATTACTTCACATTGAATTATGATGATTACCTTGAGGTTTCAACTCGAATCCTCTAAATCCTGCCCTAAATCTTCTCTCATTTCTCATTTCACTTATAGAATGTTGAGAGAGTCAGCTTTGAAAACACGAATTGCCAAATACATGATTTATAAAAAGGCTCTACTGTCTTTCTAGTTCCTTCTGAATGAATCACCTTGTATCTTTGTCCTAACTTTGGTTATCTAGCAGATCTCACGTATTCCTGTGTTCCTATCCACTCCCATATTTAATTGTTCTCATAAACTATGCACTCCGTGCCCACTGCTGTTCTATCTTGGTTCCAAGGAGTGATATGTTGCTTTTGTAGAAAAATCCCACCACATCACACACCCAACCCAATCTCAGGTTGGTTCTATGAATCTATTAGTTCCTGTAACTCCCGTGATTCCAAACTATGTTTTATCCTCATCCTTCCAAATTCCATGGTAAGCAACTGAAGGCTGAAATTACCTCATTGATCCCTCAGCAGTTTGTACAGCTTCATAGTTGACATATTTATAGAAAAGTTTGAAGAGTAATAAAATGGTTTACAAATACTTAATGCATGGCTAAAATGTAGAAATAGAGAAATTCAAGATTCAGTAGTATTCAGTTTATAGTAAAGGAAAAATGACAAATCAGATGGAAGTGACAAGCTGTTAAATAAATGTCACTTAGCCAACCAAACAACTTTTGCAAAATGATGTTAAATGTCTATTTTCTACTAGAAACCCAAATTAAATTAATGGCTTCTGGGATACCAGAAAAAAAAAACATGGGGAACCATTATTTCTCACAAAAGGGCCAAACCTATTATTGAGTCTTTGAAGAAGAAAATGTCAAGCAGAAAACAGATTTATTTATTGAGGTGAAATATAAAATCATAATATAGCATAAGCATATAAATTATACTCTATATAACTACTTTTGAAGACTAGTTTGGCTTGCATAAATAAGAAATCATTATATACATTCTTAAGAACTAAATATTCCAACTTTATTTATATCCTTTGTCAGTAGGCAAATCATGGTGTAACATTCTCCACAGACCGCTTGGAATCTTATATTCCTGGACAAATGTTGGGCCTGCTATGTTTGTTATATTAACATTTTTAAAGGTGCTGAGAAAGTAGCTTTGGAAGTTAGTTAGTTTTTCACTCCTGATAGTAGAGACCTGTATCACTTTTCAGTATCATAAACACTGTTTCCTTTTAGATAAAGATCATAGCATTTTACTATACTCTACATGAGATTTCAGATCTGGAAGCACAACCTCTCTTTTCTGCATCAAATTCAACTACATTACTAAATATTCCTGGCCCTTGTGTCTTTAGCTTCTGCTTCTGCTGTGAAGAATGAAATTCTTTGCTTTGACAGGGGAACATTGTGCCCTCTGTCAGCATCTAGAAATCCATAGCAAGCTAATATTAGGTTGTAGTTCCTGAAAATTTAGTATTTCCAAAGATTAAACATGGGGCTGGAATGTAGCTCAGTCACAGAATGTGTACTTAGCATACAACAGGTTTTGGGTTCTGGCTCCTGCATCAAAAATGAATGCCCAGATGAATCAATGACACGTGATCAATTCTTCAGTCTCAGTACACAGAGAAATTGGTTTGAAGGACATTTTAACATCAAACAGCTAAAAACTATCATGTTTGATTTTGCATGAGTATTCGGGAGGTTTTGAGCAATCTCTAATATTGCTTTTCACCCTGCTCATACATGGTAATTCAAGGATATGTCAAAAATATCTTTCAACCTGTCTAAAATAATAAATAAATCCTCTACTTGATACATCCATCTGGTTTCTCAGAATTTATAACTCATAGGTTTGAGCAATGATATATTCATGAGAGCATATTTTTACAACTTTGCTTGTGTAATAAAAACGAGTGAAAAGTTATATACAACACTTAACAGCATCCTTGAATAAACACAATAGATCACAAGATGGAAATTTTTGTTAAGACTTGCAAGATACTTTCAGGGACTTCTTTTTATAGGAAAAACTCTACTGGTGTATGCAAAGGGGATGAAAGTTATGTAAAAGATCCTTTTAGAATAATTCCAAACTTGAAAGGTGATATCTGGGTGTCCATTAGGAAACCCAAAAACAAATAATCATCATATACTAATGGATATTCTAGCTGTATGGAGAGTATAAATTTTGAGATTTCCAGCATCTACAGATAAGGTGATGTTAGGGAAATGAACCCTAAGATATGTATTCAAATGTTTTTTTTTCTTTCATGCGATTGTTTCTAACGCATTTATAAGAT
The DNA here is from genome assembly GCF_000151885.1 of Dipodomys ordii. Lineage (NCBI taxonomy): Eukaryota > Metazoa > Chordata > Mammalia > Rodentia > Heteromyidae > Dipodomys > Dipodomys ordii. The sequence goes on from NW_012267281.1 coordinate 2,711,902, forward strand.
TATTTCTTTGTTGCTTTGTATGTCCCTCCCCACAGTATAACCCCTGCTTTCACTATATTTGATGTCGGTATAATTTGTGGAGGAGATGGGGAAAAACAAGTCGTTTAAGGATACAGGTGGACCCGTTGCAACAATGAGAAGTACAAGTTGTCATGTCGAAAACAAACTTTACAACTTTGGTGCGGGGGGGGGGGGGAAGAGGTTTTGGGGGGGGGGGGGGCTGGGGGTGGGGGTGAAGGGTAAACAAAGGAGGAGGCTGCAATGCTTGATAAGAAATGTACTCACTATCTTGCCCATGTAATTGTAACCCCTCTGTACAGTACTTTCACAATAAAAATAAATAAAAATTAAAAAAATACTTATACCCAAATTTTCAATAAATTTAGCAAAGGAGGTTAAATCTCAACCTGAATCCATCAACTGAATCTCATGTCCAGTGAAAAGTGGGTTAGTGAGAGGCTACCATAGCTCCACATGTCAAGCCAGGAAAAAATTAAGAGAAAATGGCAAGTTGAAAGCCAGGTAAGAATAACATGAGACATTGGAAGCCCTAGATCCCTGAAGCCAAAGCTGTCCACAGCTCAAACTGAAACTGACTTTGAGCTGAAGAGATCAATTCTCCAATGAAGTTACTGGGAAACCAGAGTGGTCTCTATTGTTGAAGAGGACACCATGAACTTCAATTTTTATGAGAATAAGTTTTAAAATGCCAAATAAAACAATGCAAAGTTCTGTGCTTACAGAAACTTATAGGGTGAAAAAGTGAAAAAAAAAACATAGAGGCACAACAATGTAAAGGATGACTGTGGTCTCAGAGATTTTCCTGTGCATTCCAAAGTTATTTGAGACACTTAAATCACTATTGTTAAAGCCCCTGAGAAGATAGTCTCTAAATTCATCACTCAGTTATTTCAAACACAGGCCAGTTCTACACTAATAAATGACATATCTGTATTAAACACTGGTTGTGGCTGTGTCTTGCAATTTATACATTATGAATTGTTAAATGAGTTAGAGGACAAGTTTAAAAAAGAACACAGCTGCAACAGATGTCTATTATTTTTGTTGGTTTGTTTATACAAACATTTTCATATATGGTATGTGGTGACTGTTGATGTTCTCTGAGCTTCATGGTTATATCACAAGCCCCTAAGTATATGTGATATGAACAACTCTTGAATAGGCATCTGGCATGTGATAAGCAACTCCTACTGTGTACACCAGATTTTAGAATAGCACCTTTCTGGATGGGTCAAATGGAATATATGTATACTGTATATAATATGACATAGTATACAACACGTCACATATTACATATAAAATACACATATGCAATATAAATGTAGTACCTGTGTGTATTTACATACATATGTGCATGATATAACATGTAATAGTGCACATATCCACAATATGTGTATTACATATAATATGATGTATGCCACTTTATGTATATATATTAAATATATATTTAAACAATTTCCTTTTTCATTAAAATTTAGAGAAGTTCAATAATTACATATAGCTGGAAGCATTATAACTAATATGTTAAGTCTTGTGTTTATTTTCTGGAGCCATGAAAATCATCTTGGGGAATGTGAAAGGAATTCTTAGAAATTTCATCTTCTATTGAAGAAAAAATACTTCTTTAGCCACAAGAAGTTTCATTGAGAGACTTTTCTTTTTTTAATTGTTATTTATTTTTTATTGTGAAAATACTGTACAGAGGGGTTACAATTACATGGGCAAGATAATGAGTGCATTTCTTATCAAGCATTGCAGCCTCCTCCTTTGTTTCCCCTTCCCATCCCTTCCCAGCCTTGCCCCCCCCTCCCCATGCTCCCCACCCAATCCTCCCCGCACCCCACCAAAGTTGTAAAGTTCGTTTTCGACATGACAACTTGTACTTCTCATTGCTGCAACGGTTCCACCTGTATCCTTATTTAAACGACTTGTTTTTCCCTTTCCCCTCCACAAATTATACCAACATCAAATACAGTGAAAGCAGGGGTTATACTGTGGGGGAGGAACATACAAAGCAACAAAGAAATAATCTTATAAATGCGTTCGAAAAAATGCATGAAAGAACAAAAAATATTTGAATACCTATCTTAGGGTTCATCTTCCTAACATCACCTTATCTGACCTTTTCTGCTTGACTCATACATATGTTAGATATTGCAAATAAGGGAAAACATGGGACTTTTGTTTCTTTGGGCATAATTTGGATTCAACATGAGCAGCAAACACCCATTTCAAATATGTTTGATATTATAGAGTAGAGGTACATGGAAGTATCCAGGCATATATATGTGAGTGGTTGTCACTGTGTTCGCATCACAAATTTTTCTGAGCAGCATTATATGTGAAGAGACCTTCAAACAGAAAGATTGTGTGATAAGCTCTTTGCTTATGTTACTTTATAGACATTTTTTCTGATGAGACTTATCAAGTTCTGACTTCTCTGATAAAATTATTCTAAATCACAACCACTTCAGAAATATAGAAGGGCTTTTTTCATAGAATAAAATTTTTATAAACATCTTAAAATATGACAAACAAGACCCAGTAGTGTTTTCCTCTGCTTCCCAGAAGCCAGTTTAGCTTTCTCATGAGTGGTCTTAAGGTAACTTCAGATGTTTGTTAAAAATCAAAACAAGATTTCAAATGATACAAGTAATTAATTCTTAGCACCATTGTGCTGTAATGTCATGGACAAAATTATTTCTTAGATTACTAAATAGCTGCTTGGTGAGTCAAGTACTTTTCCTAGTACAGGATGCTTTTCATTTACTTTTAAGTACTGTTTTCTGAGTAATGAACCATGAAAGATCTCTATTGATTCTCAGGTATAGTAGATCAATATTCTACAATCTCATTCTACTTTGCTATGACAATACATGTAGGTTTTCTTATAAAATTAAATGCACTACACACTTAAGTCCTATGAAAAAAAGAAGAAACAAACAAAACATCTGCAATATGCCACAGTAATTATATTGCTAAAATGTGCTTTCAGCCTTGCTACATGTTTGTATTTTTATATGGTTGACAGCTTAACTCTCTGTATTGGTAGTTACTTTCCATGTGGAGTTAAACACCTATATTAGAATTTGGTTAACCAAAATCTTAAAGTCATTGTGTTGAAGAGCAAGTGAGACTCTATGATGACTTTGCATTTAAGTTTCATTTCTGCTAAGCAGTCCTTATGCTCCAAAGGAAATCACTACCCACGGGAAAACTGGGTGCCTGTGTCTATAGATAAAGTTTTCTTGGAATGTTTCCACATTCATTTGTTTACATTCAGTCGGTGGGTGATTCTAGCAGAGTTTAAAAGTTGTGACAAAGATGTGACAGCCTGAGAGGTGAAAATATTTATTATTATCAACTACAGGAAAAAAATTGCCTATCTCTGCTTTATAGGATTTCAAATAAATTTAACATTTTTTACTACATCAAAAAAGTTATAATCTACTTGAACAGAAAATATATACATCAAATAAATAACCATCAAACAGCTGTCGCTTGACCAATACATTCCCCAGTCCAGTCTCCTTCTATTTGGGTAATGTATGATCCAACTTGGGTTCAACTATATTTATCTTCAATGACTTCGGCAAATTAATTCACTTAATAATTTGGGAAAAAATAACATTTCAAACTCTGACTTGAAGACATATAAGATGTTTTGTTCCATCTATTTAGATTTTTTTAATTTAACATTTAATATAATGTTGATTTATACAATGTTGTTTAATAAGTGTTAAGGAGGAAAACATATCTAGAAATACCTGGAATTCTTTTTTTTAGCTTAAAATAAAATATTCATCTAGTTGAGAGCATAGCACTGGTTAGAGGATCTCAACATTTCCATTTGATGTTTTGATAGATGGCATCCATAAAAGAAAATAAAGCTAAGGGAAAAAAATGCCCGAGGGAGATGGATTTTCCTAAACTGTGAGAATCTATTTGTTTAATTGAGTGCCTGAATGAATCTCTTGAGGTATGTAGTAAATTAATATTCTGGACAAAATATTACATTTTGAAAAAATTATAGTTTGATTGTGGGAAAACCTTAAATATAACTTGATTATTAGTCATTTTTGCCTCTCTTTTCCATCTCAATGATAATTGGTTTATGTATGGAGTAAGCATTGTGAGTCTTTATCAAGGAAAACATTTTTCCTTGCATAGATTGTTCTATATTTGACATATAGTGTTTAGGTTGTTTCAACACATTCCTGGGTAGTTCATAAATAAAAATAAACATTGGAAAATAATATCTCTTTGTCTTTTTTCATTTTTTCATTTCTCTTTCCACATGGAAAGATTTAGTTCAAATAGTGTCCATTGGGCTAGGAAGGTGGCTCAGTGGTAAAGTGCTTGCCTTGCATGCATGAGGCCCTGGGTTCAATTCCTCAGCATCACATAGAAAAAGCTGGAAGTGTTGCTGTGGCTCAAGTGGTAGAGACCTAGCCTTGAGCTAACGAGCTGAGGAACAGTTCCCAGGCCCAGAGTTCAGACCCCAGGACTGACCCCCCCGCAAAAAAAAGAATTCAAATAGTTTCCATCAGCACTGACAAAGATAAAATTGGTAATATTTTTACTTTACTACAAATACCAAATTCCAAACTGTCAATCTGAATTTTTGATATTTGAAGCTTTTTCTAGATATGTGGCATATGAAATTATAGTACTTGTAAATTACAGGAAATACAGATATTTTACATTTCATCTGAGAGACTTCAGATTTTATGAATACAGGAGGTTAATTATTTCATTAGAGCGTTAATAATTTTCCAAATTAAAACAAGACAATTTTTGCTAATACATAGTATGTGTTGCCTAAAGTACATATGTGAACTCTTTGGTGATGTCTGTGATACATAGAAGGAAAACTGTAAAAGTAAACTAATAGAAACACTCATTAGGTCAAGTCTGTCATCTGTGATCGTTGCTGGACAAATTAATGATTAAGACAGCCCTGGTTTTATCTTAGGAGAAACCTTTGCCAACACCAAGGCCAGTTATCCATATACATCCTCTGTTCAGTGATAAGAAAATAACCCCAAAAATTTTTGCCCTAATTAATCTTTTCCTGAGGCCATTCACTACAGAACTACAGATTTAAATAATGAGTAGAGACATAGTATTAAGAATCTTTCTGCACTCAGAGAATGATTAATTATTATAGCTAAACCCCCAAACATTAAGTTGAATACTAATCTGATGACAGAGCTTGGAAATAAGCCAGTACAGGGTATGCATCTGGGTGCATTTCATCCTTTTCACAGAATAATAAAAAGAAGGAGGGATCATTAACAGTTTGTGTTCATATGATTTAGCACAATATCCTTCCAGTTTGTTTTCAACTAAAGTAAAAAAAAACGTTTCTCACACCTTCTTTAACATAAGCATATGTTGTAGATTTGTCTCTTATGTGATGTTCATCATTGTGTTTTGGGCTGTGCATCCCAGTAAATATTCATGCAAAAATGAAGAAAGGCAGTCACAAAGAAGGAATGACATGAGCCTGTAATTTACACTTAGGTTTTTTTGGTCTCTCCTCTCTCTAGCCTGCAGTATCTTGGAGGAATATGTAAAAGGTTGTGCCAACAAGTTACAAGGTACTTGGAGGAGGTTTTGATTTGCTGAACAAATACTGGCTAGATTGCTCCGTGTCACACAGATCCAGAGGGCTGATGTAAATAACTCAAAGGGCAGATGAATGAAAGGTCAAAAGATAAATATTAGCAACCACTTTCACCAAAAACAATAAGAGGCAAAACAGCTTCCACAGAAAGAGCTGGAAACAAGACGTGCTGTCAAACTCGCCCTATTGTTGCAATGGATGAAGCATGCTCTCATGATACCAGGAGGGTTCCATGCCCTTCAGTTAATTATTTCTAAATCTTTCTGTAATTTGGTGTGTACACATAGGACAGCTGATGGAGCACTGTTATGTCTTCTTGATCACATAAACCTGCTTCTTTCTTCCAGGTGGATCCATTTAGCCAGAACACTATTCTGCAAACCTCTCACTTTATTTCACTTGCAGTAATAAAGTAACATCCTATTGACTGGGACAGACATTTCCCCATACACTCCCTGCTATTGTTGAGGTCAATATATAGATATCTATCAGGCCTGATAACATTAATGTAGATTGTCATCGATGAATGGTGTCCATACATGTTTCAGTAAGTCTTTTGGGGGGTAAGAATCTCGTTCACATGTCACATATCAAATGAGCTTCCCTCTGAGCAGTTAGCCAAGAAGACATCAGGCATTTAATGTGAGCCATCTTCCCAAGGCTATGCAGAGGATGATGCAAAATGAGAAGAGGGAATCAAACCAGGAACTCTTACAGGACCTAGCAATAGTGCCAGTCCCAGAAGGAGAGCAGTGTTCCCAGGCCCACAGGACATTCACTGCCAACAAAATACAGCCCTGACTTATCACTGAGAAATACCCCTAAGCAAAGCACTAAAGGCAAACATGAAAGTCCTAAACAATCTCTAAGTCATAGACTATATTTCAGAAAAGTTCTCAAGAATAATTTGTAGAACATAAATAATGTAGTCCTTGACAGAATAAAATTTACCAAATCTCAGCTCAATGAAGCATGGCAATATATGTAATGTAGAAGACAAACAAAAGAAAAAAACAAAAATGGAGAGATCATTTGCTTGACTGAAATTGACCCAGAATCAACCCTTGATAGATATAGCAGACAAGGGCATGAAGGTAGCTCTCTATGTGTGCATAAAGATTTAAATAAAGGAACTATATGAATATAAAGAAAAACCTTATTAAAATATTAGACATAGACTTGATTCAGAGACAAAAATGTCAATTTCTAAGATAAATAATAGAATAGGTAAAATTTATTGCAGATAAAACATTATAGAAAAATTTACAAATTTTGAGATGCAATGTGCTAAAAAAAAGTGTATGAACATGGGTCTGGTAATTTCTGGGACCAACTTTAAAAACTGCATGTAATTGGTGCTCCTGTATAAAAGCCATCTAGTTTTTTTTTTCCAAATTTGATGACAATTACAAACCCACAAATCTAAGAAACTAAATAAATGTAAGTGTTCTCTAACCATGAAGAATACTAGCCAAAGTGTAATCATATTTGAATTACTTAAAAGCTCAAGATGAAGGGAAAATCTTAGAAATAACCCAAAGGAAAAACAACATGGTTATGCAGTTTTTCCCAGAGGGAAGATAAATTCTTTAAATTAAAGTTATTTAAATTTTATATTCCTTGAATTCAATTCTTAATTTAATTTTTTTATTTTCCCTATTATCTAAATAGTTGTACAATGGAGTTGTCATTTAACAAAGCAGTTTGTGAATATATCTTGGTAACTATCATGCTTTAAAACATTCTCAATTCTTAAGATTTCTACCTTAGGGTAAAAATTATTCAAAAGGTAATAGATAAAGAATGAATTTTTGATTAATAAATTAATAGAAAATGAGCCATCAGGAGATCTGCACTCTTAGAAATGCTGAAGGACAATGTGATGGTATACAGCTGTTATCCCAACTACTTTGAAGTAAGAGGAGGATTTTGAAACCAGGCTAGTGTGGTCAAAACTGAGAGAATCTACTAGAAGAAATTAATAATAATAATGTTTAAAATCCCTAAAAGCAAAAGGACTGGAAGTGTGTCTAACTGGTAAGAATACTCGTTTATCAAGCAATGAGGCAAGAGGCAGTAAATTCAAAACCCCGTACCAAACAAAACACTGAAAGAGAGACAGACAGACAGACTAGAGTCAGCCAGAAGACACGATGATTCCCTTTGGAAATCTGGCGAACAATATCTGCCCAAGTAGGTATTAGAGAAAGATCGTAATTTTATTATTATTTAAATATTTGAAACACAACTGACTCAATATGCATGGCAACAATGTAAAGATTTATAAAAGATATAAAAGTAGTAAATTAGCCAGTCTGGATGGATTTGTGTGCAATTATTCCTAGTACTCATTTCTGAAGCTAAGGAAACCATTACATGAGGTCCATGCTGCCCTGAACAACACAGTCAGACCTTGTCACAAACAAAATAAAACACAACAAAAATAATAAATCATAAAACAAGGTAAAACCCAAAGACTAGAGAAATGGAGGTACTACCTCAAGATGGCTGTGTTTACATGAACGTATATAATACCACCTGAAGTTGGACTGATGAGTACACATGTATGTTCTAATCCCTAAAGCAACCAACACAGTAAGAAACCCATGAGTTTAATAAGATCATGTGAAATAATTTCAAAAACTCAATAATACAGAAGAGTGGAATATAAACAAACAAGCTTAACATTAAATGTCAAGTATGCAAATTTAAACTTAACCCTTTCATCATACTTATAAGGGGTATAAGCATCTCAAAGTGAGTTTTTACTTTAAAAGCTGAACTGTACACATTGCCTGTGTACAGGCTAACAGTTTTGTTGAAAAGGAGACAGATTAGATACATTTGTATTCCCTGTAGAGATAGAAGAGACTTTGAATGGGAGGAATTACTAAGCAGTTATAAACAAGGAGAGAGAATTCTCAAGACCATTAGAGCTGAGGAAGAGAGCACAGGAAGGAGGGCGTGGCCTCAGCCGAGCTTCCTGGCTGAAGGAAGGACAGTGACAATTTAAGGTACTTAGCACCTTTCCTAATGGTTTCTAAACAAAAGACAAGATTAAAACAAAGTGCCAAAGGGCTCTGTTCTTTACAAGCAAAGCTGAATTTATTCATAAACTGCAAACTGCATAACTACTTTTAGTTGTAACAATATATTTTAGAATTCTCATTGACATTTAGACAAATCTGTGTATACTTAGAGTTCAACTCAATCAGCACTTGGACCCCCAGAGCCTGCTTGAGGGATCACTATGTACAAGCATCTCTGATGAACAACTGGCAATTCAATGAGCTTGGACTTCTTTCATGTCTTCATAATACAAAAAGAACTACTTTCTAGAAAAACGCACAATTTCTGTGTGTGTGTGTGTGTGTGTGTGTGTGTGTGTGTGTGTGTGTGTGTGTGTGTGGTTCTTCTTTGGGAAGAAGGCTGGCATCAGTGTTTTGCTGAGATACTTACCTTTCATATAGTTTAGGATGATACATTTTTAACCAGACAAGATGTCGACAAAGTCATAACCGAAAAACTATTAGTGCAAAGAGCTAATCCTGCAACTAGCTAATTGGATAATTGGATAAACTGTTTAGCAAGGCCACAATTAGTGCTAAGAGTCTGAGTTGATAATGTCATTTAAGTAAGGCATAGTTTCAATATGTAGAAATACCAGTATTTTGATGAGCAGAGCAAACACAAATGAGGAGCAAGTGCACCATGAACAGTGCACAGCAAACTGTGTGTGTTTTCCACTCAGACATGGGAAAAGAAAGGGAGCACAGGAGGGAAGAAGAACAAGGAAAAGGAAAGTCAATGAGCCTTACCTCATGGGGCCCTGGTTCCGTGCTCCTGCTCCTTCTCAGAAGACCCAACAGTAACTGTTTGGGGAAGAACAAGGAAATTTCTGTCAAGATTATTTGCAATTGTTTACCTAGTATTCAGTCTATGCAGCAACCTGGCTAAGAAGACACAGGTCTTAAGATTTTATTTTCTATTATTTTTATTTTTGCATATCTTTTTTATTGTAAAAATGCTGTACAGAGGCATTACAGTTACATAAGTAAGGGAATGAGTAATTTACTATCAAGCATTGTTACCTCCTCTTTTGTTTTTCCCATTCCATCCTTTCTCTCCCCACCTCCCCAACTCCTCTTCCCCACCCTGAAGTTGTAAAGTTCATTTTCAACATAGTGTCTTGTTCATCTCATTGATACAATGGGTCAACCTCTAACTTTATTCCAGCATTTTGTTATTTCCCTTCTCCTCCCCAAATTAGAAAAATGCATATACAAGATGCAGGACACTGGAATCAAATACAGTGAAAACAGGGGTTATACCATAGGAGAAGAATATACAAAGAAACCAAAAAAAATCACATGGTACAGAATAAGTACATTAAAAACAATAGTAAGAAAGATAAAACCATTTGTGTCTCTATTGTGGGGTTCATCTTAAGATTTTAGAGTGTTTTTAAATCCATTTTCCCATGAAAATTCCAAGGGATGTTTAACTACAATCAATCAAGCATCCAATGTATAGCCTTCAAATTTTAAAAGAGTGAAGGAAGGGATGGTTAGGAGAGGGAGAGGTGAGAATGTTGAAAGGGGTGACATTCATCAAGATATATTGTATTCAGAAGAAATGTCTTTGTTAAATGGCAACTCCTTTGTACAACTACTTAAAGATAATAAAAGTAAATAAATATCTTCCAATGGTAGTCCACTAACAAACAGGAAACACCATGTTCTTTTTTTATTCAAAGGATTTACCTGAAAATTTGTATTTTTTATATTTTTATATTTATATATTTGTATATTTTTATATATTTCTTTATAGGGTCATTAAATATTTACAAATAACTTGTAATTATCTCACAAGATGAGCAGCTCTGAGGTCCATGCAAGCTCAAGGCAAGCCAAGTAACCTCTCTGTAACGGTTACAATTTTTTGCCATGTGAAACACATTAAAATGTATTGCATATTCTAGATTTTGATTTTTATTAGTTTTCAAAAGTCAATTTTGTCCATGGAAAGAATATACAGTCAAGGGGAACTCTTTCGATTTCATTCTTTTCATATTTCTGTTCACTGATATATCTCTATGCGGGATCCTACAATGTTACTTGTTCAGGGAGTGAATTCCTATCTAGGTTTATGAAAGAGAGCATTGCATGGTTTGGACAAAATCACTTCATTCTCCTACCTCTTTTCTTCTACTTAAAAAATTATTCCAACTTAATCTGCTTAAGCCGTGAATATTAATCACACCCCTTGGGTGATATTTTCTTTAAAATCTACCATTCCTTAAGTCAGAATTATTATATTTGTATTTTCATTTTACCTAATCCTTTGATTTCAGTCAACATCTAAATTTTTATATCTTTCAGATAACACTCCTGGAACAATTTCCTCTTACTTTATCTAACATTACTAGAGTTCTCAATCATGTTTTTCATCTTAAAACTCCCCAAATTATCTCTAGTTTGTGTTGTTACAATGTCTAGCCAGATAACCAATTACAAGAATAGCTTTATCTAGGCATGTTTATCTTTTGTGTTATATTGAATTATTAATTCTGGTAGCCATTGTGTTTATATAGTGAAATCCAAAGCAACATTTCTTTTAAATATAGAGTTCTATTTTTCCTGCTAAGAGTTACAGGTTAATATGATTTTAATAACAGTGAAAAAAACACAACATGGCATTATGATGGAATGAGAAGCACATCTTGGAGATATTCACTCCCTTCGCAATATATTTTTTGGTGTCTTTTATTTGCCTGCCTTCTGTGTGAAGACTTCCCCAGGGAAGCTTGTGGTAATTTCTCCATTTCTGTTCCATGTGCCTTCCATGTGCTTCATGGGCTACCAGCAAAGCTCTGACAAAAGCAGACTGAAAGGAGGCAAAGGAGAGGAGGAGCAATGTTCTCTATCAAAGGCATCACAAAATGCTTAACAAAAATGTCTAACAGGGTGTGTGACACATGTTATTTGCATATCCCAGTAGCATCCTTGCCAATCTGGGGAGTCTTGCCAGCTACTCTGAAATTGTACTTGCAAATACAATGCCTACTTCTGGCAAGAGGATCCAGATGAGTGATACATAAACAAGTGTCCCTCATATCTTCCCCACTTCTGGAAAGACAAATGGAATTCAGGTTGCCTACTCTGAGCAATTATACAGCGTCTAGCCTCCTTGGCACCTGTTTTCATCCTACGCATACCTCACTCCATATTTAAAACACTCACTCTCTGATGAATGGTTTGATGTAAGCAACAAAGAGAAACAGCAGCTCAACAGCAAAAAGAAGCGAAACTTGATCTAATACTTGTCCTCTAGACCAATCAGTGTAACAGATTTTGATAATGAGGGTTGAAGAGAAAATATACAAATGAATATTGCAACCATCAACCCTCATTTGAGGCAAGGGTGGTGTATCACCGTGGGTTCACATGAGCAATTTTTCTTCTCATGAAATCAAGGGTAGCCTTTATCTCTTAGCAGGCAGTAGCTGGGAGAGAAGAAAACGATTTTCAATTGCTTAAGTTTTTTTTTTTCAGTACTGCATCGAGTGACAACATAGAGGCATAATGCGTATTGATAACTTTCTTTTTAACAAGATCAATTCAAATAACTTTTGGCATCAATTTAAGGCACAAAGTGTACGAATGATCACTGCAGAAGAGAAAATTATGGATATCAATCTTGATTTTATACTTTCATAAGGTTTTCTTCAGCCTACCTACTTTGAAAATTAATAATAATATGTTCATATGCATTTTTATTCATAATAGATCTTCCATTGAGAAAATAATTAAATATAAAGACATCCAGCACTAACATTAATCACAACCTAAAAGTCTGATATTTCTCAGGAAAATAACATAAACAAACATGACAAATACTTTAGTGTAAATTCTCTATCTGTAGCACTAATTTGAGGTTACCTAAATATGAATTGCATACACATTAAATCTATGCTTTTGTTGTTGTTGTTTTTGTTGTTTTTATCAATGTACCTTCAGGTCAAACTCATGGGATCTTTATCTTGGAGATACTTACATTTTAATAAACATAGAAAATTAAATTGTTTTAACACGAATGACCTTTGATAGATTGATTTTATCCATTTAAGTGAGTGTATTTCCCTGGTATTTTTCACTCTTTTAAAATTCACTGATTAAAAATTAAGCAACGAGCTCAGTACCTACATGGCTAACTTGATGAACCATTTTTATTTTTGCTGTTTATTGATAGGATGAACATTCCCCTCACACCTGAGTAAATATCTTCATTAGCAAGTCCCCAGTCCATTATCGTGAGCATTAATCATCAGGAGCACATCATGATGTTCCTGCCAGGAGTCACTGAGCTCTGAGCTCCAGAAAGTCACCTGACCCCCCAGGCTCTGAGCTCCTGAACGTCACCTGACCCAGGGGTGACTGCAGAGCTCCTCCTTAGAGGGTCAGTGCTCTTACGTGTCACCGTCATTAGATGCCATTACAGCTTAATTACACACCTCAGATGTGCTTCCACATCGCGAAGAACTAGAAAGCAAAATAAAAATTCTCACTTTTATCACGGGTTGGATTACCTCAGGGTCAATGCCTTCCAGGCAGGATGTCAGTGTCTGGGCACAATTTTATACTAAGGTTTGAAGAGACACTAAAAAAGTCCACATACATCACTACCTTCTACTCCAGAGGAGGCAACAATGTTTGATAAGAAATGGATTCGTTATCTTGCCCATGTAATTGTAACTCCTCTGTACGGTATTCTCACAATAAAAAATAATAATAATCCAAAAGTGCAACTACCTAAAAAACAAAATAAAGCAAAACAGAAAACTACTCACGCACATACTTTATATAAAGGTTTGTTGTTGTTGTTGCTGCTGCTGCTGTTTAACTGATAAAAAATTTTTTTTATTGTGAGAATACTGTACAGAGGAGTTACAATTACATGGGCAAGATAACGAGTACATTTCTTATTAAAAAATATTTTGGCAAACCACAAAAATCAGAATTGAAACCACAGATAATTAAAAAGAGATTTACATATCTGGACTTAAAGCAAGCATAATACTGAAAGAAGTTGGTCTCCTCTCTTTCTTCTTAGAGAACGTGCTATCTAAAGGAAAATAACTCAAAATGTGCCTTTCTCACCTCAAACAAAAAAGTGTGGTGGAGGGTGCTCACCTTTCTAAGAAAGTGAAATTCCTTATCCCTGACTGATTTATGAATGGTTTTCTAGCTTCAACTGACTTCATTCCTTAATGTTTTTGGCTGAATGATGAATGAATGAATTTCAGGTGAAATAAGTATGACCACATTAGTCAATAACCTTTCTTCTTTAACAGATGAATTAACAAATTGTTTTGATATAAGCAGTATGTGCATGGTTATGGTATATATTAACAGTAAGAATGGATTGCTACATGTTCATGAGGAACTGCAAAAGAGAAATACTCCAGACTACTTAAATAAAAAGGAAGATTTATTCAAGATCATTGCAGTAGATGATGCTTCAGAACCCCACTGCACATAAAGAGAAGGTAGGAGAGTGTGAGCCTCCCATTTAAGTCTTCTGAGTAGCTAGGATTCCAGTATGAGCCACATTGCCCACCTCCAGTGTAATACAGATTTCAGCCTCTCTGATTATGAATACTAGGAACATTCAAAGCATAACCGTTCATTCCTAACATCACCACGTTCTAGCTTTCTCTAGTCATCTTGTGATTCATTGATAACTATAAAGTTAATGACTTATGCAATATAAGCATTTTGTTCCAGGGCCATTGTGCCAAGAAGAAATACCATTCATCTTCATCACTTAGGATGTTACCACTTGGAAAGGCCTCATGGGGACAAGGGGTTTGGGATGTTTTGTTCACTGTTGTATCACCAGTACCCACAACAGGGATTCATACACCAAAGCTCAATATATTTAGTTGACTAGTTTAATTAACACTTGAATAATGAGCACCTCCGTGCCTAAGATTCCCATCGGTAATGATACATCAGATTCGCAGTATGGATTCTAATGGTCCTATTTCCTGGTTTAATCTATTTACTTGACTGAAGTAGCAGCTTTCCCTTCAGATATGCCAAAGGACACAGATTGCCACTACTAAAGGAATATGATGTAGACTGGAATATCTTGGAACAGATATTTAAATAGCCAGGATTAGATGGAAAAATGTATTATGCTTGACTGAGCCAATCTATTCATTAACAAGTCACACATTTTATTTAGATCTTTGTCTACTGATTTATGTTTCTGTATACTTATCTAACTTTTACTAATATGAGCAATAGCTAACACCACGTTGGTCTTTTCTTCTCAGGTCTTCCCCTGACTTTTCCAAATGTCATCCACAGCTTCTTCATGACACTTTGTATCTTCAGCCACTAAGGAAGAAAAAAATACTATCATATCCATACTGTGTGTCTATAGCATATTTGTATCTAGGCACAGACAAAGGTGGTGATGTCATAGCAGGCGCTTCTGAAACAGAAAATGGTGTGGAAATCTAGCATTTGTGATTATTGGCTCTAGGTTCATTTTTTCCCTTTTGACCTGGAGATAATGGGAAGGATCCATCATAACCCCTTCTCCTGAGATCACTCTCATTCTCCCAGCATTCTTCCACATTACCAATCTTATCCTGCAGGTCTTGCTAGGTATTAAGTTACTTTATCTGATCAAATAAGATCCAGTACTTCTATTCCATTTTGTGTTTTCCTATGTTAGAGCTACATTTTTTATGCTTAAGTGATAAGACCGTCTTAGTGAAGCAAAGAGGTTTGTCTGGGTCTGGAACTTCACTCCTATAGTCCTAGCACATGGCAGATGGAGGCCAAAAGATTGAAAGTTCAAGGCCAGTCTAGGCCTAAATAGTAAGACCTTGTGTCAAAAAAACACAAAACAATAATATAAAAAGAGGAAAAACAATGTAAGTGTTGTTGGGGGTAAGAGAGAAAAAAATAAAACTATTTTGTTAGTAGCATGTTGACAATGCTGACTAATAATTATCTACTGGATTTTGCAAAGAAGTTGTTTCAAAGTTAGATATCCCTTCTATTTCTTGGAGTAAAACTAAAACATGTGAAATTAGAGAGCTCAGAAAGAAAGTTGTTGCAGTCAAAAATTGAGAATAATATTATGAGAAGAACATGAGAAACCACAAAATATCTAAACTGTCATTAGTGCCAGGTACACAGGACACAGCATGAAGAAGGAGCAGGACCTATCAAGCATAGCAGAGGGCAGGGTTGAACTTCACCAGGACTTGTCTTGCTCCTTGGAGATGAAGGTGCCTTGCCAACATGACAATAACATTCACGTGAGAGAGGTAGCCTAGTGAGTAACCAGCATCAGGGGAGTAAGAAACTGTCCATATAAAGGAAGAGCTTCCACTTCCACATCAGAAGCACAAAGGATAACTCGAATACCCACCAAATCATTCCAGGAGCACACTGGCAGTATGCAGGGGTGGACATCCCAACTGCAAGATGAGCTGCTGGTGATTGGCAGGACCCAGGATGTCTGTTGCTATGGCAGCAGAGGGAGGGCAAAGTTGGGACCAGTAACTTGGTGGAGCAACTCTGAATGTCCACCCCAGCTGCTCCTCAAACAGTTTTGGCAGTGCTGGAGTTTCCGAAGCTCATTTCCTTCACAGGTTGCTGAGTCAGGTAAGAGGGAAGGAAGAGGACAAGCATTAGTAAAAGTAAACCAGCAGTCAAGCCAGGAGTGTTCAAGGGGAAGAAAGGAAGATGGGATAAGTTAATCTCAATCTTTCATTTAAAAGATGAGGAAATATGAAACCATGATAAAAAAGCACAGATACCAGCTTTGTAGGGGGTGTTAGCTTCCACTGATAGCCAGTCTTTGGACTCCTGTGTTCTTTCTTTCTATTCTTATCTTTAAGTAGTTGGACAGAGGAGTTGACATTTAACAGAGCAGTTTATGAATTTAATATCTCTTGATCCATGTCACCCCTTTCAACATTCTCACCCACCCCTCTCCACCCACCCCTTCCCTCACTCTTTGTAATGTGTATGCATTGTTCTATGTTCTCTTAATAACGTGGAAAAGGGAAAAGGAGATCCTTTCTTATTATTTTCCATTAAAGAATGTTAAATATTTCTCTTTCTCAGATGCATTAAATATGTTTATGCCGTTATAATGAATATACTATTAGTGAACTTAATCCTCTACCTGCTCGAATCCTGCCATTTTACCTGAACACTTGGAAACAGTTTCAGCTCGGTAGAACTCCTCAAGGGCCTCCAATAAATTTCACTGAATTGTAATTCAATAATATAATTTCAATCCACAGAGCCATAAGTATGGGTGAGATTGAACACTCTCTCACCACAGTGAGCTGTAATGTTTCTTCTCGGAATTAAATTTAAATTGAATTTGAAAAGACTTTCCTGCACATAAAAAGAAAGACAGGGGAAAATGCTTCATTTCTCTCCATCCTAGAAACTGAAAGGAATAGGCTGCTGAGTATTTTATCATCAGAGGTTCAAATTCTATAAATCTGAGCTGGGAAATGTGAGAAGTCAAACCATTTAAAATATATTAAAAGAGCGAAGAGCTAAAGTTTTCTGACTTAAGGAACGTACACACACACACTCACATGAACACATACTCAGTTCAGGCTCCATTCCCTTTTCAACGTTGCCCAAAAGTGAATACAATGATCATAAAATGATGGGTTTTTAAATATATTTCTTGCTTAAATAAAAATAAATAACTAAATAACTGGGGGCTGGATGTAGATCAGTGGCAAAGCACTTGCCAAATATGTGCAGCATCCTGGGTTTGACCCCCCCGGACCAAAAAAGGAAAGACAAAAAAAAAAAAACTGATAGGTGCTGTCTTCCAAATTTCCAGAGTATAGATGTCCTCCAAGATATAATTAACTTAAATGACTGTCTTTCTGCCAAGATGACAAAGGTGGGACAATTTATGAAACCACTATCCATCTTGTAAGGAGTTTATAAAACCTGTTCTCCTGATTGGCTTCATAGGTTGATTAATAGACAGTTTTTATTTCAGACTTTAATTAAAAGCAATAAAAACAGTCAGCTGTCGGCTATGAATGTGTTGGTAACAAAAAAGGGGACCATTAGGGAGATGGAAGTGCAAGCAATATAACCTGAGACCATGTAGATAGATCTATGTGCCTGTGCTAAAAACCTTCTCTGGGTTAGCCTCAGTAGCAAAGGAATCCTAGAGAGAGGCAAGAAATCACAAATAATAGTAGATTTCCAAGTTTTAGACCCAATCTATGCATTCAAGAAACATGTACACCATAGTTTTTACATATTTATATAAATGTCAAAGTTAAGTGAGGCAAAAAATTTGAATGCTAGAAAACACAAACTACAAAATTAATTCAGCTGATCGAAAGAGACATTTTCTATAAATTATTGATCAGATGTCACAAACTGTTGTGAAAGAAGGAAATCAGCATGTGGGTATTGATCCTGATGGCATTCTCCTAATTATTCACTCCCCAGGTCTACAATCAACATTTGCCTATACTTCAAGCCTTGTGACTTATAGAAAATCAGCCGGGAGAGATGAAATGATATAAGTACCATTGGGAAGATACTGCTCACTATTGGAATAAAATATCATCTGGGGTCTCCCTCCACCCAATCTGTCTGTAGTCATCTGTGTGCCCCTGAATTACAGATAGCGACGTCTTCAGAGGGAGTCTTGAAGACCCTATGCACAGATTTGATTATTTAACATATATGCAAGGGCATGCTGCATTCTCACAGACTGCAAGAAGCATTTCCTGCATGCATACCTGGACCAAAACCACATGGACCACTCAGAAAATGTATGAGATACAATGATTTTTCAAATGAAGACTTTTGCTTATTTAATTATGCTTTGGTTCCACAGACAAGGACCAGTTCACATTCTAAAGGAAGTAAGGCCCAGCCTTTTCAGGCTCAGTGTTTGGACAAAGAAGGCCAACAGATACCAACTGAGCAACGAAAAGTGAAAGGTTGCAGAAGTTTAAAAAATGAAGTCTACTGTGACAGGAAAAATATTAACATACGAGTTTCCTCTTCTCTCTCCCTTCACTCTCCATTAGAGATAATTCTGCTTTTGTAGATTTTTTTCAGGTTGTGTTATTGTGTAGTGCAGAGAACTTGGAATGGGGAAAGTGGAAGGGCAGAGAGTAAAGAAACCAAAACCAAGCTGACTAGTTTTGTTGGAAAAGGCAAAAAAAAATAAGACTAGAAAGAAGATAATAAAACACTGACAGAGGGGAACCATAGGCCTCTTTCTGTTCTTTACTGAAGCATTGTGGGAAGGAGGACCATGATTTATTTTTGGCTCTGTTTACAGTATAGAAGGATAACAGGTTAGTTGGAAACTTTTTTTCTCTGTCTCTCTTTTTCACATCTGATATTTAAATTCAGGCTCTTGAGCTTGTGATGGAGACATGTTTCTCCTGGAATGTTTGTAACCTTATTTTTGTAACTTCTACAACTTTTAACATTAAAGCAACATAACATTATTCATTTGAAGACTAGAGCTATTCTTACTTCAATATACTCAGTTAATTTATAACAAAGTAGTATACATTGTACTGATTATCTTATGATCAGTCTCTAACTTCATTAAAATCACAATATTATCAATTAAAATTCATCTCTTTCTCTTCATTTGATTATTGGGAATCTCCTAGTTAGCGTATAAAAATTCAGAGAAAATGAGTAATACGGATTTACTGATAACCATCCCATACCTAAATATTTGTCCCAACCCTGACTAGCAAACAAATACAAATTTATATTTCCACTCTACTTGGTTAGGGCACTGACTTATTCAAATTTGTTTCTGTATTTTATCATCTTTATAACATTTGAATAAAACTTGGATTTGATAGAGACAGAAGAACTTGGTAGAGGTCAGGCTCTCCTGCTTAGTAAATAGATATAATCATTCTGAGCTATCTAGTCTTGTTTGTTTATGAATTGGAGATAAAATTGTATATAGCTCAGATATTTCTTGAGCGATTTTTCTAAAATCATGGATTATATTCTAGATTCAACACAAGGGACCACCATAAGGTAAGCTTCAGCAGCAGGTGTGACAATCATCATGCTATACAACTACTAACATTTCTGCAGCTGACCCAATGTGCACTCTGTGCCTGGCACAAGACAGTGCTGAAGTCATTTGTCCTCCTGAAATGCTATGCGGTCGATCTTACTGTGTACAAACCAGAAGTCTCCAATTCTAAGCGCTCCTTCCTCATCCACCCACCTGGCAACAGCCTATATTTTGAGTACTCACTGTACTTCTGACATCAAATAGAAAATTCTAGGGTAAATGATGTCCTGTTCAGGACACACTGTACTTACAAACTGACATATCGGATTTAAATCCCTTTGTACAAACGATTTAAATATAACAAAAATAAATTTAACACATTTTATTTTTGAAAAGAACATTGTTCCTGCCTTCTTCTCCTCTGTTATTATGGTGTCACGTTCATGCTAGTGTCCCTTCGGTTAGGTGCAGAAAGAAGTACAAGTTCTTTCTCTATAGAGATACTAATCTATAAATTATAAACTTTTAAGAAACTCAGTATGCTTTACTGAATTAAGCTAACTATGATCTCCCAGAATTCATGTATTGAAACTGTAACCCATAGACAGAGACATTAAATAACATGACTAAAGTTGAAACTAAGAGCAGTATGGTGGCTTTTACCAAATATAACTTGTGTCCTTAGAGTGGGAAGAAATCCTGGGGAAAAAAACACGGTGTAACCAATGTAAGTTAAGTCAGTGTTAAAATTATAGCCATTGATAGGATACCCAGGTTGAGAGTTCACTTGTAGACAAACTATGATGGTGTGTGGGAACATTATCTGAACTAAATGAGCACAACAAGTTCATTTCTTATTTAAGTTTATGTTGAAACAGCTTAAAACCCCATCAGGGCTTGAGTTGCTTTGGGTATAAAGGAGAAGATGGGGGAAAAAACTCAATAAGAGTCAGATAATGGCATTAAACAAAATTAATGGCACTGAGGTTTTGATGTTCTTAGTGTGGTTTCTTCTCACTGGACTACATCTTGCCTTTACCAGGTAAATTAAGAGAGATCTCTTTATTGGGGGTGACTGTGTGTGAAACACCACAGGTGTCTACTTCATATCAGCCTCTGTTCAAGCACTGAGGAACTAAGGAGAATCCAGGGTAACTTGTAATCTCAAGAAGGATTTGTCAACCTAGACTGTTACTTGAGGAGAAAAGCTTTATTATAAATATAGAACAGTGTTACGCATGTATATTTAGAAGGATATTTCAAGACAAATTTCACAGACCATCTTCTCATACTGCCAGAAAACGATGTTTTCCAGTGTCACTACTACTTTTAGATTCTGGATGAAAACATTCACTTTTGAAATAGTTTGTTAAGGAATAAAATACAAGATGAGTTACTTGCTGCAATAGACACACACACACACTCGGGCGCGCGCGCCCGAGTTTACTTGACATGTAGGTTCCCTAGGAGTACGAAAAAAAAAAAGCATAAAACAAAAATAGTAGAATGGCACAGCAGAGCAAAATGGAGTGTCAAAGCAGCCTCTGTCACTATGGACCACAGAGTTAGGCTGAATACCATGCAAACTTGAACATGAATAATACTAAACCAGTCATACAGGATGATCATCTAGAAAGCAGAGAAAAATTCCCAGTGCTCACCATGAATTCTTAGCCTGAGAGTGAACAGGAGATGTGGTTGAGAAGAACTTGTAAAGGATTTTCATGGTAAATTCCACACAAAAGACATAGTGGAAGGGTGGCTGAAACTGAAGAGCTCAGCATGGAACTCAGGACGTGTGGTCCTACCAAGAACAAACATGCTGCTTCTGTGTCTATTGCTCTCTAAACAAGGATTGTATTACACAGAGCATGTGAAGAGTGGGAAAAGCACCTAATGAGCCATAGATGAATGGATTTCAATGTCCCTGAAGTAGTTCTGTGCAGGTCAGCGGTGACCATCTCTATTTCAATGTTTGTTCTAAATTGACTTTCACTGGAATGTAACCCACAGCAAGGCTTATGCATTATTAGACATTTCCAACACAAAGAATACATAGAGAGGTGGCTACAGTTGATCAATACAGACAAAGTGCTATCGGTGGGCATCTTTCCAATAGATGTTAAAGTTGGGATTGTACTACATGGAAACAGACTATTCCCAAGTTTCATGAGAGCCAGTCTTGTATTTTGTAAATGGCCTAGAAGAAAGTTGGACTTGTAAAGTTAGGAAATTCATCTTCCAAGCCATACATCTATCATCAGGACTTATTTCCAAAGACATTTAAGTTTGTTTCTGAAGGAAACAATACTTTTTTGGTGAATGTAAGCATAAAGATAAATAAGCAAATAAATTCAAACTTACCCAATGTGAAATAAAATTTTGGAAGCTGTATCCAAAGTTGCATTTCGATATAGGTAAGATGGGCAATGATATACAAAAGTGGCAATTGGGTCAAATTTCTACCACTACAACACTAGCAGCTCAGATTTATTCTGGCATAATTCCCATTCTTGACACTCCGGAAAAAAGCATAATGTTATTGTGGTTATATTCTCTAAATAATGTACCATACGCATCATGGGCCAATGTACTGCACACAGCTTTTCACTTCATGCAAATGAGCTCATCCAAGGTGGGGAAGCCACATGTCATGTACATTTGAGACATGTTCTGGTATTTGTAGATCCCAAGACAGTCACCTAAACCAGAACCAACCAGATGCTGGACTGTATGTTGCCTTAAGTCATTTAGATTCAGCATAATTTTAACACAGTATTACTATGGAGAAAACTAATTGATATTTAAATCAATGTCTGGAGAAAAATTTGATCTGAAATTAATTCATAATTCATGAAACTGTTTAAATAGCAACACTGTGTAATCTTTAAAAAAGAAAAAAAGATAGGACATCTAAAATTTTAAATTTTAAATAAAATTTGGACTGAGTTCAAATCGGTATATCAAGTTCATATGTGTGTCAAACTTGACATGTTAAGACACCAAGGAAAAGATAGACACGTATATATACATATATATATACACACATAAATATGTTCATATACATATACACATGTTTATATACATGGCTCTATATATGTGTGTATATATACAGAGAGATCAAAATACCACCAGCAGCCTTGTTCAGAATATATGACACTGATTTATACTATATTAATGCCTAATATCTACTGCCATTCATAAGTTAGCCATTTACATCTATTCTACAATAGGCAAAACCAGCTCTTAGTTTAGTTAGGCAGAACATGAAATGAAATTGTTCAATCCATTTTACCTGGGCTGAATTCTATAAAGAATCCAGTAAAGGTAAAAAAAAAATAGAATGTTACCTGAAGAACGTAAATCTGCTTCTTACACTCAAGTAATAATTATGATTCTTTCCTGACTCTATTTTGCTAGCCAAGCCATTTTATGCCATGGAGTATCTTACTCTTCCTATTCATCATTCATGGTGATTCTATCATTTTTAAAAAATACACTACATTATCAAATCTAAATTGTTCCTGATTTATTGATTTTCCTTTTCAGTTGAGAAATTTATTTTAGTTCTTTCTAGGCTTTAATATATTTCTCATGTTTTGAGACTTAGAATACCATTCATTAATGTGTTCAGGCACAAGTGATATTTACCAAGTTATAATTGGCACATTCTAAACCAGTGGAGTGAAGTGATAAAAACAAATGCAGTCTCCAAGGTCCCTATTCTCAACAACGAAATAAGTACAAATCAGGGAACAAAGAGATAGACATAGTAAAACTTAATGCTACAACAATAAAGCAAGATTACAAGGATGTACAATGTATAGATCATTGTATGATTCAGAGCTGAGAGACCTTGTCAGGTACATAGAGAGCCGAAAATCCCTATGTGCGCTGATACAGTACAAAGTTCAAATTCCTGGGGAGGGAACAAATGCAGCAGGCACAAGGTTTTATGACAGGTGTATTTAACTAGAGGAAGTCCACATCAATAAAAGTCAGTAATGGAGCAAAAAATAAACCAAATAAAAGCAAACATAGTGTTTTGGATTATTATTGTTATCTATAAACACCATAAAAGAGTCTACAATACTGGAAACTCAAGAATTCAGACCTCAGACTCTAACCCTAGAGTAAAATTCTACATAAGAAGACGTCTATCATTGGAAGAAAGAAAGTCAGTCAGTCAGAGAGCAGTGAGCTGAGTGACTCGCAGAGAGGCAAGAGACAGTGCTCCAGTGTTCCATGAACATGAACTTGGTAGTCCTAGTGGACTGCAAAACCTCATAGAGGAATTCATCCATTCAAGGGTAAGCATTTACTGTGACCCTGTACAGGTCAAAGCGTCAAGCAGGCCGACACACAGAACTGTGGGTTTATGCACAGAGACTGCAGTGGATCTTGGGGGAACTCAGCCAAGTAGGGTATGATCATTTTATTCCCAGGTTCTGCCCAGTAGGGTAAAGCAGACTAATTGCAGGGTCCTCCCTTAAGGACTGTGTATGAGTTCCCATCAATCACACATGCACTTAGTCACCACAGTCTGAAAATACATTAAACTAATCAGGAGGAAGTCAGGAGAAAATATAACTCAAGCCAAATCGGTAAGCCAAGCAGATCCAAGAAAGGCGTGTGAGGCTGGAAGAATGGGTGGGAGGAATGGCAAAGATTGGTGAAGTGAGGCACTGCCTAAAGCACAAGAGGATTTCTGTCATGCACTGGAATGTTCCTTCTATCTGAAGCCCAACTCTGTGCTACCACTGCAGAGGTGACTCACATGACCTTCAGATAGAGCTCTGGACTCTGAGATGCATCTCTAGACCACAAATACAGAAGGCTGAGACTTAAAAGTACAAGGAAATAAAGCCAAGCAGACAGTTTTAAATACTAGACTCTAAGTCTTGGGACTTCTCAAAAAATCAAAATAAACTTTTCAACAGGGAAATCTGGAACAATTTAATCACTTAATTCTTTTCTTTTCTTTTTTTTTTTTTTTGCCAGTCATGGGCCTTGAACTCTGGGCCTGGGCGCTGTCTCTCAGCTCTTCAGCTCAAGGCTAGCACTCTACCACTTGAGCCACAGCACCACTTCTGGCTTTTTTCTGCTTATGTGGTGCGAGGAATCGAACCCAGGGCCTCATGCATGCAAGGCAAGCACTCTACCACTGAGCCACCTTCCCAGCCCCTTAATCACTTAATTCTCTCTTACAGGGGAGACATTGATTCTGAAGACTTGTGAAGAGCACAGCATGGCTAAGGGAGGAGGCACAAGTGAACTGCAAGGGTAAACATGTGCAGGGTGCCGATGAGCCACATAGTGGGGTTCAAGACGTATTAGAGCATATGTAAGTGGTGTACGGAGACAGCACCAAAAGATGTTGATGGCATCCAAAGACTGTGCCTTCAGCTGAGGCAGGACCCATGGGAAGGAATAAATGGGAAAGAAAGAAACTTGATTTATATAAAAAGTCATGGAAGAAATTGATGAGGGAAGAAATATAAATACCATGGAAGACAGAACAAAAACTATATATATTATATAAAATATATGATATATATATATATATATATATGTGTATATATATGGCAACTGTTAAATAGCCAGCCACAGTGGTGTTTTTATATTTTATATTCAAATTGCAATCAGTCGCAGATGAATTAAATAATTGAACAATAGGACACAATTACTAAATGGTTATAGTAGATACTATGGCAGGGTGCTCAGGTTCTCTCCTATCCTTCTTTTGTTGTTGTCATTGTTTGTTCTGGGACTTGAACTCTGGGCCTGGGGGCTGTCCCTGAGCTCTTCATCTCAAGGTGAGCACTCTACTACTAGAGCCACTTGCAGTTTTCTGGTGGGTTTAAGACTTGGAAAAAATTATTAAGTGAAGTAAGCCAGGCCCAAAGAAACATAGGTCCCATGGTTCCCTTATCTGCAATAACTAGTAACTAGTGTAAGTCTAGGACATCAGAAAAGGTCAAAAGCTATGTACATATGACCATATAAGATAATGTTAAACGAAATGAACCCCAATATAGGGACACAAGTGGTTTTTCTTTCTTGCTATTGTTTTTAACATATTAATAATGTTAAAAAAGAATGTTAATTCTTTTTTGTTTCTTTTGTATGTTCTTCCCCCATGGTATAACTCCTGTTTTCACTGTATTTGATTCCGGTGCCCTGCATGTTGTATATACATTTTTGTAATGTGGGGAGGTGAAGGGAAATAACAAAATGCTTAAATAAGGATAGAGGTTGACCCATTGTAACAATGAGATGTACAAGACACTATGTTGAAAATGAACTTTACACCTTGGGGAGGGGGTAGGGAGAAATTGAGGAAGTGGGGAGGGAAGAGATGGTAGGGGAAAAACAAAAGAGGAGCTAACAATGCTCGATAGGAAATGTACTCATTACCATGCTCATGTAACTGTAACCCCTCTGTATAGTATTTTTACAATAAAAAACATATATACACATTTTAAAAAAAAGTCTACGGCCTTTCCTGCCCCGGGTGGCTTTGAACCACAATCCTCAGATCTCAGCCTCCTGAGTAGCTAGGATTACAGGCTGCTCTCCTACCCTTCTTATCTTGGGAGTGTTCACATACTCACAGACCTCTATCCTTCAGCATCTAGATGTTTCACTGCTGATAAAGCAGCACCTTGCTCCCTCTTCAGTGGTATTTGGAGCTGTCTGTCATCCTTTTCTAAAGGATTATGTCTGGTCCTGGCTTGGATACAAGACAGACTGAAATTGCGGACTGTCTTCTGCCCTTCCCCAGAGCAGGCTGGGCTGAGGACTTGCCCAAGCTCATACCCAGACCTGTATTTTTCACTTCTCTCCTTTTCATCCTCCCCTCTCCCCTTATTCGCTGGCTTCTTTTCACACTCCTTTGTTTAGGATTTGCCAGCCCAGGGATTACTTCCAGGGAACCAACCTAAGAAAGTTCTAGAATCAAACTTGAACCCAGGATTATGTCCTCCCACTTCCTGCCCCAAGATTTGCATCAGTCCAGGGACAGAGCGGCCTTCGATTATCATTCAGGTTACCTGACCCGCTGTCTACCTGGGGCAAATATACAACTGTAGAAAAACAAAAATAAATAAAAATCCCCAGCATATCACCCACAAGAACATAAAGCTCTAACATATTCATTGCTGGAGTTTGGACTTTGAACAAAGATCCGATTGTGTGAGTCAGAGGTTGGTCCCCAGTTTGGCACTGTTGGGGGAATATTGAACCTAAGACTCGACAAGTGGGAGGCTTTTAGAGCTCTGAGGGTGCACCTGGCAGGAGGGCCCTTCTCTTGTCCTGGATCTCCCTTTCATCTCCCTTCCATCACTAGGTTTTTCTTCCCCACAGACCTGAGACATAGGGTCAATCGAGAACCGAATGGGACTCCAAAAATGGTCACCCCCCAACCTTCCATTTTTATCATTTGAATATCGGAGGCCTTTTGCTATCGGGACCCAGTGCTCTGAAATACTGGCTAGGGGCAGGGGCCGTGACAGGGATCTCAGGAGAGGGGCGTTTGTCCTCTGGAAATCCGAGGGCCATCATCGGTCATCACAGTGAGCTCTCCTCACAGCACAGCTTTGTGTTCCCAGAGACCCACAGCAAACATTTGGAAAGCGGGGTGCCCTTTCCCAACCAGTAACCCATCTCGGGATACCCTCTGGCCTGCATGTGCAGCATCACCAGATCATCAAAGAGATCAAACTTCACAAAACAAGAGTGTCCAGAAAGTGAAATTCAGAGCAGAGGGCAAGAAGGTTACAGAAGCTGGGAAGAGTTAGCAAGCCCCACTTCCCCCAAAACCACAGAACCTCTCATCACCCTCTGTGCAGGTGCACCTTGGAACACAAAAAGGAAATACAAACACACCCAGAAATACAACCATCTGCCCTGAGTACTGTGTTTTACTACATCGTGAGTCTGAAGTTGTCATCATCCCCCAAACATTAAAGCATGCATTCATAGTTCTGCCCTGACTCTAAATGCTTCTAGATCTTCTGCAAGATCTTTGTAATGTCTGTTGGAAATCCTTGGTTGTTATGTCAACTCAATACAGGATCTGGGTGGGGGATGTAGTTTATGATGGCAGAACAACTCGTGCCTAGAAAGCAGAGGATCCTTACACCTTATAGTAACAACAACAACAGAAGAATGGGGAAGAGGCATTTGGTACAATAAATGGATCCAGCAGTGGGAATGGTCGGACGAAGAGAGCCTGAAATAGAGGTCGCCCACAGAGACCGTTTGAAGTAGGTTTTTGTAGAACAATCAGTAAGATTGGCTCCTAAACTCTGTGCACAATAATTTTAAGTATTCAAAACTCCTCTTAAATTGTCATGCTAAGTTCATATAGAGATCCACTCAAAAATGTGATCACATCATTCAATTTAGTAAGAAAGCCATATGCTCGTAGGTTTGTCTCTTTGCAAACAAGGTCACAGTTGCTGTCCTAAATACAATAAAAATTAAATCCAACCTGGTAGCCAGGCACTCAATTCTGAATAACAGGGATCCTAGTTTATCTGGAAAAGAATGGGCTTCCAGAATATAAACCATATTCCTACTTATCTCCTGGCAAGAGGATTCATCCATGGTTTGACACCAGGGAACCCTTTGAATACCATGCAAAGCCATTAATTTTCTCCTGAGGTTCTTCAGAATATTAAAGATGAGCGATAGCAAAGACATGGAGATAAAATCTTGAAGGCCAAGGTCTCCATGAATGTGTCACCGGAGAATTCTCAGCACAAACAGTGTTCTGAGCCTTTACCAGGGCCATGCCTGGGCCTTTGCAGGAGGAGGAGGTGTGCAGACAATGTACAACAAGAATTGGGGATCCCAGGGGCTGGGAAGGTGGGTCAGTGGTAGAGTGCTTGTCTTGCATACATGAGGCTCTGGGTTCGATTCCTCAGCACCACATAAGCAGAAAAAGCTGGAAGTGGCGCTGTGGCTCAAGTGGTAGAGTGCTAGCCTTGAGCTGAAGAGCTGAGGGACAGCGCCCAGGCCCAGAGTTCAGGCCCCACGACTGGCAAAAAAAAAAGAAGTGGGGATCCCACAGTCCTCCTGCAAGGTTCCCCAGCAGCCTTCTCTGAGGACTCCACAGCCAAATAGGTTTTAGTAAATATCAAGAGATGGAGAGTCCAATATTCACAGGACAGTGAGTGAGGGACAGAGCATATTATTCATCCGAGAGGAGAATGTGGCCAAGACCATTGGGCAGATTGGCAGAGAACAAGTAAATACAAATGACATTCTCCATGAGTGAGCAAGAGCATCCCACCCCTCCCTGCCAGGGAAAGCAGACAGGAAGCACAGATGCACCAGAAGCAAAGAGGACCCAATATAGGGATTATGTTTAAATAAGGGAAGACAATTCAGTAAACAAATGTCTGCTTTTATAGGAGATTGTTTATTGTTACATGATTGGGGCACGGTTTTCTGAAAGGTAGTTCTTCCCATCAGAGACCTTACTGCAGCAGCATGAGATGGAGTAACATCGCTATCCTAGGCTGAGTTCTTGTCTGTTTTTACCCACTCTATTCCAGCCTCCTCTAAGGATGGAGGAAACAGAGATGAGTCATCCATAACATATGTGCGTGTCTATCATGTCTGGTCTGCCACACGTGATCCTCATCCAAGCCAGATATTAACCGTTGCCTTACCTCTAGCCTGTGGATCTAGTAGAACAACTCTCTCCATACTTACAAGCTAAGATGACCACATTCTTCCTGTCAGGACTTAGTTCTCCATTGTCTGTGGAGTTCCACATAATAATTGTATTTTTCTTTTTCTATTCCTCTCCAGGGCTCTGCCACATTTTCTATCTCCGAAAGCATCCTAGGCAAGCAGGATCAACTGTATCTATCTCCAGACATTTGATGTTAGAGTGGCATAGGTTTGAGGAAGAAAAGCTGATGGCACCAGAGACCATTAACTTTCTTTTCCAAAAATCACCTCTCTCATTAGGTTTGACAAATGTGCTTGAGAACAGCAGTTTATGGCAGTGGACTAGATAAAACTTCAGAAAGATAGTACACACAACGAAAGGTAAGACAAATTGCAATGATAGGGTATGTCAGCAAAGGGCTGAGGCTGCAGGAATGTAGTGTCTTTGTACCCATAGCCATTCATTAAGCAGGGTTATGTCAGTGTGGCTGTCACAGAGGAATGAGGAGGCCCAGAAACCAGGAGTAGCTGAACACAGTGAATGCTATCTCTGGACTTCTGCAACCTTCCCTCAGACTTCCCATTGTCAATGATACATGCATGTGTAAGTCGACTCGGGAAAGAATTACTTTAATGAATGATTCATAATCTAAAATTAACTACTCACTTCATGTAATGAAGCTTTCTGACTCAGAAATATAGATGATTATTGATTCTGGATAATCATCAAAAGCCAGTGGTTGACCTATTAGCTCAGAAGATACAGTTGTGCTTCTGGATGAGGAATTAGAAATAATTACATTACAGTTGTAAAAAAACACCCTGATTTTATTTTTAAACTGTATAGATATACTCTCAAAACATAGTATTGTTTGTAAATTGCATCATGTTTTCTTCCTCCTTTTCACAAAGTAATTATATATTGATTTGTATCAATGAGGGAACAAACTCTTCCTTCAGAGAAAGCATTGAGAAGGAGGACTCTTATTTAAGAAGGTCTTATCATTTGTGAATCTTTTACCTAGACAATGTTAGCAGCCTCCACCCATGATATTTCTCTTGTTAAGGGAATTGCTTTCAGACTGGACATGGATAACAGGCCTTTACTGTGAAGAAATTCCATTTTGGGGTCCACCTGTTTCCCTATTTAAAAAATTTGCAACAATGAGATGTACAAGCAGTCATGTCAAAAAACGAACTTTACAACTTTGGTGGGGTGGGGGAGATGGGAGGGTAGGGATGGTAAGGGGAAACAAAGGAGGAGGCAACAATGCTTGATAAGAAATGTACTCATTACCTTGTTCATGTAAGAGTAACCCCTCTGTACTTAATAATATAAAAAATTCAGTTTTCAAAAGTAGAAAGCCTTAAATGTGAACGTGGAAAGTTAAGAGAAAGACAATCACGCCATCTCCTATCCTCTCACCTTCCAATTATCTATTGATATATTCTGCTTAAATCTGATTTCTGTGATGATTATTATTGATTTTATTCCATGTGAATACCTCTCTATCTCCCCAGTGGTTTTCATACACTCAGCTACTCAAGACTTTTGCTTCTGCAAATACATTTTCTCATGCATTTACTCAATTGCGAAACCACAAATATACTGATGTACTTATGAAACAAGTAAAAAAACTGAGACAAAATACTCTCAAGTTCATGTCTCAGTTGTATCCCAGTTCTCTCCTCTCTTTGAAGGAAGCTACAACATTCAAGATGGTAGAAACTGAAGCAAAGCTCAAGATAGAAGCCAGCTTGAGCAGGAAAGTTCATGAGATTCTTATCTCCAATTAACCACCAAAAAGCCAGAAGTAGATCTGTGACTCAAAGTTGAGCACAAAAATTTATGGTTAAAGACAAAGCCCTAATTTCAAACCACAGAACCCACAACAACAAGCAAAAGGTATGATATGAGGCCAAAGGAGAATATACAAAGGAGTGGTTTACAAGGCTCATTGGCTGTAGAATATGAGCATATACAATAATATGGAATGAACGCAAAGAGAAAGAAACAAGAGATATTTTTAGTTGCCATTGTTGTTGGTTTTGTTTCTTTTCCTTTTATCCTGTTTGTTTATTTGTGTTTGGGAGGTTAACAGAGAGCACAGAAAAGGTAGAATAAGGGTGAACAAATACAACAGTGGTACTCAATAGACACTGTGTGGAAAATGAACTGTACATTTTGTGGGTGGGGACAAGAGGGAAAAACTAGGAGAGAGTGAAGGAAGGGGAGACATGATTCAAAAAGAAATGTACTCACTACCTGTTTCATGAAACTGTAACCCCTCTGTATATCAACTCAACAATAACAATTCAAAAAATTAAAAAATTAAACACCCCAAAATTAAAAGTATGCATAAATAGTCCCTATCTTTGAAGGTCTTCTCAATAGAAAAATAAAACTTTTCAATTAAGAAATGTTTAAAGGGGCTGGGAATGTTGCTCAGTGTAAGAGTGCTTGCATAGCATGCATGAAACCCTTGGTTTGATTCCTCAGTACCACATAAACAGAAAAAGCTGGATGTGGCACTGTGGCTCAAGTGATAGAGTGCTAGCCTTGAGCAAAAAGAAGCTTAGGGACAGTGCCCAGGCCTGAGTTCAAACCCCAGGACCAGTAAAATAAATATAGTATAATATAATGTAGATTTGGTTAAAAAACTAGAGAAGATATTTTTCTGAGGCCATACAAATGGCTAACAAATATATTAAAAAATTGTCAAATATCACAAATCATCAGAGAAAGGTAAAAT
Source organism: Dipodomys ordii (assembly GCF_000151885.1). Classification (NCBI taxonomy): domain Eukaryota; kingdom Metazoa; phylum Chordata; class Mammalia; order Rodentia; family Heteromyidae; genus Dipodomys; species Dipodomys ordii. Next base: position 2,744,074 of record NW_012267281.1, read on the forward strand.
GAAGCCATCTTGAGATATGATCTCACCTATGCAAGAAAGGTTATTTAAAAGACAGACAGAATACAAGTTTTAATGAGAAAAATCAAGAGAAAGAAATCTTTACACTAGGGGATATGCAAATGAGTAAATCAGGTAAACAATTATAAAAACTCAGAGGTCCATCCAAACATTATCAATAGAATAACAATAGAATCCTGTGATCTTATTTCTGAGTGTGCAAAGGAAGTGAAGCCTGCGTTATAACCAAGAGATATCTGCACTCCCTTGCCCTTTGCAGTTTTGTTTACAATAGCTAATTACCCACGTGTACGGCAGTGTACAGTGCTAGAGATGGCTCTTTGTCAATATCTAGATTTTGATATTTAGTTTTTTATAGGTAAATGAGAACATTATTCAGTTGGAACTTCTATTTGTAACAACATGGATTAATCTAGGGTCAGTATTCTAAGTGGAATAAGCCATCAGCGAGGACAAATGCTCCACCTGATAGAATAGATCAAAATAAGTGAAACTGCTAAAAGCAGAGAGTATGATGGTGGTGGCCCCGGGTTAGAAAATGGCTTGGTTAGACAGTACAGAGAAAGTTGGTTGAAAAGTATGAATTCTCAGGTATAAGAAAAATAAATACGGGGACTCCAATACCAGGAGTAATACCTGGTAGTAATATTGTACTGTTTCTTTGAAATATAGTAAGTGTCTTCACACATCCCCTTATCACAAAGTAAGCATAGTGTTGTGTTTGCATGGTTGGCTTAATCATTTCACAATATGTGTGTACTTCTGATGATCACATTGTGCACTTCAAGTACAGAGAATTTTGTCAATTACACCTCTGTAAATTGGAAAATGAGTGAACGGAGAAGTGCCTGATCTTATACAATTTTACTTCTCCATTATTGCTGTTCTTGTGTACGACCTTCAAATGAAATGTGTTGGTTCTCTTCTTCACACTGTACCCAAAGGATTGTTCTTTCTTTCTGGGGTCACTTTCTTGCCATATGAGGAAATTAAGTGGATTTCTCTTCTTTCTCTTGGATTCTCATTTCCTGACAGGTCTTCTTCCTTCTCTTGAAATGTTTAGTAGTCCAGCATTAGAGTTTCAATGCTTGACCCTTTCTTCTCAAGTCTTATTGACAATGCAGGTTATCACTTGTACATGGAAAATACTATCTCCATGCTAATGAGCCCCACGCTCATTTGTATAATTTCCACCTTACTCTTGAATTCACTACCCATCTGTCCAATGTTCACTTACTGGTTCCCTTCAGCTTTCAATGAAAGTTAAGTAAAAAAAAAGTTTATGGAAAAGAAATTTTGAATAATTTGAAAATTTTTAACTTTCATACTAATCAGCAAAATATTAAATCAATCACTAATGAAAAATCCATAACTACTACAGTGCTAGAAAATTTTAAAGAGATAAAGAAAAGAAGCAAGCCGACATCATGTGACAACGACGTAATATTTAGAAAACCAAGTCCACATGGAATCTTTATTCTTAACACTTGGGGGAAATCCTAGGAGTCACAATTAGTGCAAAAGTATATTTTATGTTACATCAAATATTCTTTTATTTATCTAAGGATATACTAACTACCAGACATTTATGCTTAAAATTTGAATGTGTTCCTAAAGTAACAAGCAGGCTTATTATAGAATTATTAAATCTAGGAGCAATCTAACTTTATATTAATGGTAGAATGTATGAATTCTGACATATTTATACAGTTAAAGACAAATAGCCTAAGTAAATCTTGAGAAAGTCATGAGAAGTGAAGCTGACAGATGAAGATATGTGCATTTCTTTATGCACTATGACGATCATATACAGGTATAGCCAAATAGTAAGCAAAGTTATAGCCAACTGTATATAGTAACTGTATAAGGGAATACACGATATTGTTAATCTTACCTTTGTGGATGGAAGGAAAAAAATAGGTCCAGGCAAATAACAAATAAGATTATAAGCATATAGCATTATGACATTGAGCAGGAGGTTAATTATGTTAACATTGAATTATACTTTTCATCAGTTATTCATGTCATTAACAAGATTTAATTTTATATATCAGATCTTTTATCTTTGAGGGAAAATGACTTAATTGTTGAGAAAAGGAAACCCCTCTTGTCTTATAACATGATTCTGAGACTGATTAAATTGAAAGAAACAAATGTCCAAGACCTATGTTCCTATTTTCTGACTCGTAATACAGAGGCTAGCACGAGTGAAAGTGCATTTGAATCTAGGCTCAGCCACTGTGTATGTGAACTACTTTGAACAAGTGAGCTTACCTTTCTAAAATTTAGTTTATTCATCTACAAAATAAATGAGGCAGTCATACCTGCCAGTTAACATTTCTGTGAAAATTTCATTAGATGACTTATCTATGAAGTGTTTTTCTTTTGGCATTGCCTGTCATGTTCCAAGGCTCTGAAAATATGAATTAATAATTTGATGTTCTATCTCTGGCCTCTCTGCCTTCAGAGTCTCGCTATCATAGTAGAAATAAAAGACAAGAATCAGACTGTCTGTACATTTTTTTCAATCCTTTGCACCCATCATTGATAAAGTCATGTTTAGTGGTCCATTCTTGGTTAACAGCATAAGGTTCACATAGATAAACTTGGGGAAGCTGTTTTCTGCCACCTTATATAAAAATATCCCATCTAGAAAACTAAGTAAATTAACAGAACATATTTAATCACTGTTTCTTGAAATCCAACTAAGAAGAAATAAAATGACAGCAAAAATTATATAAAATATACAAAACAGCAACAGAACAGTATGACACCCAGTTATATTACTGTCCTTTCTAAATGATGGCAAAGGAAGATGAAACATGAAATAAAAAATAAAAACATCTATTACCTGTCTCTATCAGCAAGTTTCTATACTTAGCAGTTGGAGGAAGTATAGCCAAAGGCTCTATAAATATGCAGCGTTAAATTTGCTAACTTGAGACTGTTCTCCACATATATATGTATACATATATATATCTATTATATATTTCCTGCACATTTGAAAGTACAGCAGAATTGAAGGATGAGATAGGGGAGGATTTTGCAAGAATAATTTAACCTAAGAAGACTGGCCTAGTTACCAGATTTCTGCTGAGGTGGCATTCCATGGAGCACTCCTCCCGTGAACACATGCTTTTGCATTTATTCCCCAGGTTTTTCTCATTTCAACATTTACATGGTTTCCTTCTATAATTCCTCAGGGACCAGCTGGCCTGCTTTTCAGACTAAATGCTTGGGTTGCTACTGAAGGGAAGCCCTGAGCCACCTGTACTCAGAAACTCCTCCCTTGGACTCCATAAAGTTACTACAAAGCATACAGCAGTAAAAGCCAGCCAGTGATGGATGGAAGCAGGACTCTACCTCTTGACATTTCACTACTACAGGCAGATGGAGTGGAAACACTCAGACCTCCCCATCATGCTTCGTGTTTGACACAACCAAAGCTGCCTGGAAGGATTTAAACCATCTCAGACACAGCTAAATTTCATACAACACGCTGATTTTCGAGAAGAACCTGCTGAGATTGGTTTTCTAGAACGTTTTTATTAAAGGCTTTTGTTTTGTGTAAGTTACCAATTTCTCAGCTGTATCTTAACTTGTGGATGTTGCAACCCTTGGACATCAAAAAGGATTAACAAAATGAAAGCTTGTTGAATGTCAAGCATTTTTGCTCACCTAAGTACTGCTTAAAATAATTTAGTTATTTTAAAGGCATCTCTGTGGATATGATTTGTTGACTGTTAAATTTTGCATTAACACATTTTCTTTGAAACACTCAGCTTGTGTATTTTCCTTGTAAGACATGTAAATAAAATACATTTACTGAAAACAAGGCTGTACTGTCTCCACTTTAAAAATATATGTAGAAAATGTCTTGTATAGCATTCTGTTCTTAGACACAAAGACCCCCAAACTCTAAAAGGTAACCAGATTATTTCAAAAAGTTAATTTGTAGTTCTTCAAGAAAGATTCACTTTAAAGGTCATAGGAAGGAACACCATTATTAGAAATAATAATGGATGAAGAGAAAAAGGAACCCATCAAGCTAGGACTGATTTTCAATCCTGTATGACACAGGGTTGCGAAGACACTGAAATAAAAGCACATAAGAAAATACAGAGGCCAGTTCTGATTAAATTTCACTTTGAGAAGTACTTCCAATCATGCATCCTTTAAAGCACTTTTTCTATATTTTCAATTTAGTATTTTCATACTGAAACACTACCCCTGTTGCCTTTAGGTTTAAAATGATTTATAACTATTGGAACAGTTAATTTTAAATGTCTAGTATATTTTGATGATATTTTGACATATAAATTGAACACACTTGATTGAAACTCTAAATGATAAAACACAAATATTGTAGATATTTGGAAATATATATGATATAAACATTTGGAAATACATATGTGTGGACATTTGTGTGTGTGTATGTGTGTGTGTGTGTGTGTGTGTGTGTGTGTATGTGTGTGTGTGTGATTTGTAAATAATTAGCAGTACTGGGGTTACAACTTAGAACACTAGAACTTGGAAGGCAGCCTTTCAATCCCTGGGCATTCCATCTTGCCCTTTTTGTGCTAGTTGGTTTTGAGAGAGTCTCCCTTCCTGCCTGGGCATGCTCCTGGACCTTGATCCATCTATTTTATGCTTCCTGTCATAGCAGGTAAACGAAACCTTTACCAACTCTTGGCTGACACAAGTCCCCAGGATGCAATCTTCCTGATCTCGGTTTCCCAAGTAGACTAGCATTACAAGTAAGAGCTATTGATGTCTGGCTTTGTAGACTTAGATTTGAAAAAAGTATTATGAATTATATGACTTAGCAAGGACAACATAGCTGAGTGTACTAGCCTTGATTATTTGTGTAATTTGATACACATTTATTAATTTGATAAATGTATATTGATAATTATATATTTTCAAATATGTTCATGATAATGCATTAAAATAACATCATTGATTTCAGTCAATCCCTCCAGAAACATTTAAGGTTCTACAGTCTCTCCTAGACTTATACTACAGCAGTAGAAATACTAACAAAATATTTATACAAATAAAAGCTATATAAAACTATATAAAGAAGCAGATAAATAAAAAATATGCATGAACACACATTCATATAGGTATCCATATCTACAGGTACAGAAAGGTTTCTATTAGAACCATGAAAGTCATTTTATGAGCAAGGAGTCTCTGAATAATTACCAGTCTTCTCTGTAGGTTTCCTTTCTTCTCTGGAGCTTTCATGTATTCCCAAGAGTAATAGATTATATAAATTAATCTGAGCTGAAATAGACTACCCACAGAGGAAATGGCTCAAGTGTAAAGCATTTACATCATTCTCACATTTTAGCCCAAAATGAGTGATCATGGGCCCTGGGTATCATTTCTCTTCATGGAGACTCAAGATGCAAGGTTTGTTTCACTTGCAGTTTCCAGATGTTTAAGGTCTCATTATGGTAGATGAAAGAGGGACCAAGAGAGCCACCTAGTATGTGCCAATGGAAATTAACCTTAGAAACAGCTGCTCACCTTGCCAAGGTGAGAAATAATTACAGAATAAGGAATGTCCCACATAGACTTGAAATAAAGAACAGATTCAGAGATGATTGATGTTAATGATGGAAATATTTTCAGCATACAAGTAGGTTATCTTTCATTGGCAGTATTAGAGTGTCTACTCTCTTAAAGAGATTTTATTATTGTATTTCAATTTCAAAAATTCAAGCACATATTAGATGTTCACTATTAACTAAAGGATATATATGTGTATATATATATATGATTATTTATTTATTTAGTGCCAAGATAATTTTCTCTGAGCCAGAAGAGGACACTCTCTGTTTTCAGGATAACATAACTATCTGCCAAAATCACCTGGCTTTGCTGGACAATCCTCAAACTCAGAATATTTCCACCATATCCCACAATAGACTTTAAAAACAAATTTTATGGTCATAATAGATTAAAACCCTAAATATGTTATTTGCTCTGGTTCAACACTGCTAAAGTGTTTTTTTTAATTTTAATACCTCCTAACATATACCTATATAGTTACCATATGTACTTATATAAATATACCTAGGATGTATAGAACAATAACCATAAATATTCATGTATCTATAGAAACATAAAATGGATCATTGTATAATACATAATAAATGAGAAAACTTAAAATACTTGCTCTCCAGAAAAATTACCCCATTCATATTATGATGATACCTTTAACTCCTTACTTTATTTATTCAAAATGTTGACTAATGCTGCTGAGCTACAAATCATGGAACAATAATATCAAAATTCATAGTTACATTTAGAACTTGCAAAAATGACATTAAATTAAGTTTATACGTTGAAAGCTTTAAAATATTTAGTAAGGTAGTCATTATAGGCACAATTATGTTGTACAATACAAAGAAAGATTTGAGAAATGCATGTAGATCTGTTTAGAAATATCCCAGGTGATATCTGATATGAAATGATATGCCCTCTAGATTCATCATCATTTATTGATTTGGGTTTTCTGAAGTTCGGACCTTAAATTATTGAGAACTAATTATAATAATCTGGTTTTGGATAATAATGTTGAGTGACACTCAGAGCCCCAGCTGGTACCAACTGCAGCGGCCATATATTTAAGGTCATTGGATTTGCAAAGTGTATACCAGCTGTGCTCTAGAGCCCATGCGGGCTGCCTATTCATTTCTAAAGGCAATCCATAGTGTTGACATTTTGATTTATAATAGTGTCAACGTATTGAGAGCTGCTCTAGTAAACACCCAAGCAAAAGAACATTCTGTTGTACTATTTTTGAAGTTCAGATTCTTTCTGACTGGTGCTTTCGATGAAAGTATTATTTATTAGTTATCTCTGATCATCAGTTGTATTCATGATAAGTTCAAAAATTTCCTTAGCTTAAATTTAGTGGAATTAAACTTCAGTCAAAGTCACTAGCCTGAACTTGTGAAATAAAGGCTTACACTGGACTTTGTAGGTTAGCTCAGAGAAGAAGGGAAAAGGTGTTAGTTAAGCAAGTCAGCCTTATGAATCTTGAAGTAGTTTCTAGAGGGATGAAGTTTCCTCTGGAAAGGGTCATACCTGAAAATTATTTCACCTAATGTACTCAAGATATTACCTTAGGGAATCTGAATCATAAACTTAACAAAGTTTTTGAGAAAAGAAGATCCAACCAAAATGCCATTACACTTGTCCAACCTTTTTTTGATTTGTTGTGTTTCTGGGTCTCTACTAAGAAAATTTTGGCCTGTGCCAAGGAGACCTAGGGTTTCTCGTATTCCATCCTGTACTGTTTTCAGGATGTCTGTTTTGACTCCGAGGTCTTTGATCTATTTGGAGTTGATTCTGGTGCAGGGTGATATATAAGGATCTAGCTTTAGTTTTCTACAAGTGTCTCATATCTAAAATATACCTGGAACTCAAAAAATTAAATCTCCCAATAACAAATCCTCAAAGAAACAACTGCCCAATAAATAAGTGGGCTAAAGACTTGAAGAGAAACTTCTCTGAAGAAGAAAGAAAGATGGCCAACAGACATATGAATAAATGCTTAACTCTTTAGCCATAAAAGAAATGCAAATCAAAACGACACTGAGATACCACCTCACCCCAGTTAGAATGGCTATAATCAAGAACTCTAACAACAACAGATGCTGGAGGGGATGTGGACAGAAGGGAACCCTACTGCATTGTTGATGGGAGTGTAAACTTGTTCAACAACTTTGGAAAATAGTATGGAGGTTCCTTAAAAGACTCCACATAGAGCTTCCCTATGACCCAACAATCCTACTTTTGGGCATTTACCCGAATGATCACAAACAAGACCATACTAAAGCTTCCCAACACAACTATGTTTATTGCAGTGTTATTTACCACAGCTAAAATATGGAACCAACCCAGATGCCCCTCAGTAGATGAATGGATCAAGACAATGTGGTATATACACAATGGAATTCTATGCCTCCATCAGAAAGAATGACATTGCCCCATTTGTTAGGAAATGGAAAGACTTGGAAAAAATTATATTAAATGAAGTAAGCCAGGCCCAAAGAAACATAGGTCCCTTATTTGTAATAACTAGTATGTATCTGAGACAAGCAGAAACAGTCAGATAAATTGATGTTAGGTGAAATGCACCCCAAGATAAGGACTCAAATGTTTTTTTCTTGCTTGCTATTGTTTCTAACATATTTATGAGATAATTTCTTTGTTGCAGTATTACCCCTGTTTTCACTGTATTTGTTGTTGGTATAATTTGTGGAGGGGAAGGGAAAAAACTAATTGTTTAAATAGGGATACAGGTTGGCCCATTGCAACAATGAGATGTACAAGACAACATTATGTACTTTACAACTTTTGTGGGAGTGGGTGGGGTGGATGGGGAGATGGGAGGGCAGCGATGGTAAAGGGAAACAAAGGAGGAGGCAACAATGCTTGATAAGAAATATACTCATTACTTTGTAATATACTCGTTACTTTGTAACCCCTCTGTACAGTATTTTCACAATTAAAAAACTTATTAATAATAATAAAAAAGAAAATGCCATTACAAAACTGCTGCTGAATTCCCAAGTAACTATGAACATTTTACAGGTATTTTTTCTAAATTCATCCTCTAATTTTTAATTACATCTGCTTTGTGTTATAAATGTTCTGACTGGGTCCAAGTCAGGAAACACACTGATTTAGTTGGTAAATTGGTATCCATTGCTATATTCAATCAATATCTCCCAGCAGGATAGAATCTTGAGCACATATAACAGAATAGGAAATATGCAGACCATTTAAGTCATGTTTGGTAGTTTATTTCTAACACATAGGTATGACACAGAACCTTACTATGGATAATTTATTGTGGAAATAATTGAAGTTTACAGGTGTTAAAAATGTGTGATTAAAATGTTCAGTGAAAATGTGGAAATCAAGACATAAACAAAAATCTTTAATACCCTACTTTTCCCTTATACTACATTTTCTCTACTCCAAACTTCTGTACTTTAACCATGAATTATATTGTTTTCAATAACTGGAGTGCAATTTCTGCCCCATTTTCATCTTTGGTTGCCCACTTGTATGTTAAAATCCAAATAAATTAGTATACCAATGATTTCCATGGCATAAAAATTTGGCCAATATTTGCCAATTCATGGCCTTTTTCCCATAGTTTTCACCAACATGGAAAATATTTCTAGCTTCCCTCCATTCATTCACTGCTAGACTCCATTCCTCAGCGTCTGCCTGCTGTATTGGGACCATGAAATTATCCCTCACCAAAAGAACAATGATGGAAATGGAGGGTGCCACTTCAGGCCTGAATCCCAGAACTTTTCTCCCTGGAAGTTTTCTTAACTCTTTTCCTTTACCTCTTGACCAAAGCATAGAATCCAGTAAAGAACACTGAAATTCTATAGCCTGATGCTCTGAGCTTGTATCTTCATTTAAATGTCCCTTGATTTGTTCCATCTATATTGGATTTTACATTGGTTCATGTTACAAGTTGAAATTAATATTTAACTTGTTATAGAAATAGCTAATATGTGATATTTTGATATTCATTTGGAGGTCATTTTTTTCTTGGTATTAAGTGTCAGATATATTTACCCTGCCTAACCCATGATACAATCTTTATTAGTCATTTTCCATTTACTGTGTATTTTTGCAGACATACTATTTTGATGTAAGCTATATAACATAGTCATTAGCACTGTTTATCATGGACATTGGCAGTCACAAAATTCATATAGTTAATTCAAGTCTCTGTTATCTCCAGAAAATGCTACATTTGGGAAAAAGTCTTTTAAAAGCCACTTTAGTTGAAATGATGCAGCTGGAGAACCTTCATCCAATATGATTAGTATCCTTATAAAAGGAGACAATCAGGATACAGACAGAGCAGTGAGAGCATATAAAGACACAGGGAGGTGGAAGGGAGCTGTGGCTCCAGTGGTAGAGTGTCAGCCTTGAACTAAAAAAACAGGGAAGGAACATGGCCACCCATGCCAAAGAGGGAGGCCTTGGGAGAAATCAACCCTGCCAATGCCTTGATTTCACACTCCTGGCTCCCAGAATTGTGAGAAAAATAAATGTCTATTGTTTACACGATCCAATCTGTAGTCTTTATTATAATAGCCCTTAACAAGCCACAACAAAATGCTCTCTGATAAATAATGGATCAAACATAAATTGTTGAATGACAAGTAAGTAACAGTAGGACAAATAGAGGGACTCCAGTCATGAAATAACTAATTCATGCCCTTTATCTTTTCTCTGACTTACATTGCAAAGGTTCTAGCTTGATAATTCCATCTGACTCCTTTAATACTAATTATTTTAGCCATCAACTTGGAATGCTAATACTGCCTATTTTTGTATCTATTCCTCATTATATTTTAGCCCATATCAGGCAAGGACTACAGCTTTAAATATACTATTGAGGAAATATTAGTGTCATTAAGCAAAGGCCTTTAAGTTTGAAAAGATTTCAACAAAGACCACATTTTAAAACAATAAAAAAATACATGGGTGGAATCTAAAACCAATGTTAATTGCTACCTGTGTCACAGTAAATTGAAGTAGAGGTTGGGTCTATATTATGGTTTTCCAACTTATATTCAACACTAAAAATATCTCTACATGCTTTTGGATCACACAGAAACTGACAATCAGGGTAGCTATTAGCACAGGGATACAGGTAAATATAAAATTCATGTTTACCCTTTTCCTTTTAGGAGAGGAATACAAAAAAGCTCTGGACCAATATTTCTTTGACTACTTACTTTGATACATTTATGCAACTTATTTGCTCAATAATATCCCACTATAAAGGGGTAGTTCCTTAAAATTATGATTGCCATGGTAACTACTTAGCTGACACATTAACCATTATAACTGCTAGTTCAGTTTCCTTTGAAAAATTCAGGACTAAAATATAAAAAAAGAGGGGGATATAAAACAGTAATGTAAAAAATTAGTAAGAACATATAATAGATTTGTAAAGTTTAACATTTCTTTTGACACTTTTGAAACATTATTAGCTTGCAAGACATAAAAAATTTAGACAAAAATAGATGCATACTGAAATAAATTAGGTTTCAAAAGCATCATTTTTAATAAAGGCTTTTAACTGCCTCAGTCTGAAAATGGTCTGCAATCTGGTTGATAAATATGCAGCAAATGACAAATTAATATGTGTTGGCCCTCATCAACATCGGAGACAAATGTTATTCTAATGTTTTGGACTCGGCTCAGTTTTGTCTGTCTGGGGCAGCTGTGCCTTGGAGGGAAGTGTGCAGTTCCGAGGGCTGGGGCTGCCCTCTATGTGAGGAGCGCGAGAGCTGCACTACACACCAAAATGGAAGGTGACAACATTTACAGGATGTCAACTTCATTATTCAAACGATTAAATATTAAAGAATAAAAAGACTTAACTCAAGCAACAATTTCCCCAATCATTTACATGTATCCAGACATGGAAAAATCAGCTCAGTTTTTTCTCTGTCACTTAAGTTATCGATAAGCAGTTGAAGAAGCTATTGAAGAACTTAGTTGGAAAATGGAAAAGAATTTTATTATCCAAAATTATCTTAAATGCTGCTTATATTTTAGATTATATAAATATCACAGAAGAAGCAAAATACTTCCTTGTGTTTTCCTATACAAACAAATGTTTCCATGACTCTCCTGAGACCCAACTAAAGGTGAAAGAAAAGAGAGATTGGTATGACAGATTAAGGAACATCAGGAATCTATAAACGTAGACAAGCCTAAATAGTATTAACTAATTATTTTATCTTGGTTTTTTGCAGCTCATATTTCCATTCTTTCTCCCATATTTACTTATCAAGAAGTGTGTACCACAATTTAATATAGAAGCGGACATACCATAATAGTTAACTAATACAGAATTATAAGTAGTTACATTTTGTCCCAGATGGGTCAATAAATACTTGAATAAAATATTAAAATTAATTACTAGCATTAACAGATATCCTCCAAAGAATAAACAAATCATACAAGTAAAAAAAATCACTGTGATAAGTGAGCCATAATCATTATGCTCCATCCTTAATAATGGTGTATTGGTATTACTAATAGAATTACCATTGTTAATATTGGCATGAGATTCTAACTCTGCTGTTCAAAACATCATAGTGAGAACCCCAAGATAGAGACACAAGTGTTTTTTTCTTTCTTGCTATTGTTTCTAACGTATTTATAATGTACCATGTGATTTTTTTGTTACTTTGTGTGCTTCTCCCCCACAGTGTAACCCCTGTTTTCACTCTATTTGATGATGTTGATGCCCTGCATCTTGTATATATAATTCTCTAATTTGGGGAGGGGAAGGGAAAAAACAAAATGCTTAAATAGTGATACAGGTTGACCCATTGTAACAGTGAGATGTACAAGAAACTATGTTGAAAAACGATCTTTACAATTTAGGTGGGGGCGCGTAATTTTGGAGGTGGAAGGGAAAGGGATGGTAGGGGAGGAGGCAACAATGCTTGATAGGAAATGTACTCATTATCTTGCTTATGTAACTATAACCCCTCTGTACAGTATTTTTACAACATAAAACTTATTTAAAAATCATAGTGAGAATGTTATTTTATTCCACAGTCTTCTTGCTTGCCCTCTACCCTAGCATGTCAAACCAATGGTGGGAAGAATATCACAACACAGCTACTAAGTTGTGTTTGACTTCTCTTGAGCTCAATTTTGATTTTCACTTTATATTGGGTCATTACTAAATGTAGGAGTAATCTGCTTTGACTCTAAAGGTCAGCTTTTAGCCATACTATGAAAAAATTGCTCTGAGAGCTCAAGAATAGACTTTTTCCCAGGGGAGAGAAAGCCAAAACCTAGTAATATGGTAAGAATATACTGATCTTTATCAATACCATTAGAACAAATATAAAAACACTTCCTTCACATCAAAGGCTTCCAAAATCTTGCTAATGGCAACTTTGATATGAGCTGTACTTATTGTAACTAACTCTTTTTTTGGGGGGGGTCCGGTCGTGGGGCCTGAACTCTGGGCCTGGGCGCTGTCCCTGAGCTCATCAGCTCAAGGCTAGCACTCTACCACTTGGGCCACAGCGCCACTTCCGGCTTTTTTCTTTTTGCTTATGTGGTGTTGAGGAATCAAATCCAGGGCCTCAGGCATGCAAGGCAAGCGTTCTACCACTGAGCCACCTTCCCAGCCCTGTAACTAACTCTTAATGCATGAAAATAGTCTGAAGAAAATATTTAATTATTCTGTAAGAATAAAATCTATGGTCCATTTAAAATTGAGTGGCTATCCATTTTATTGATTATCTGCCTTGTGATTTTTTATAAAATATGCACTACATAAAGCATAATTGATAGAGTAAAATTGGATGTTATAATGCCCTTAATTAATTTCAATTATCTAGTTAAGCTATTAATTAGAGCAAAGTTAAGACTGCTACCTTTTTTGATACTGTGAGAAGATTCATTACACTTACATATTCCCCAGTGCACCAAATCGTAAGAACACAAAAGAGGGAATAAAAGAAGAAACCTTTCTAATATAACACGATATAACATGGTAGGAATTATACTTTGTAGTATAATATGGTAGGAAGAAGCAAATACTAATGGACAAGTGTTGTCCACCTAAGGGGACTTTTGGCAAATTTTTCTACTTCCAGCCCCAGATTATTACATGTAATTGAGTGTGTCATACTCTCTCAACTATCGCCTATCTGTCCAAACTTGATATTTGAATATCATTTATGTAAGTAGGATTGGGTTTAACTAACCTCTGCCACAGCTGTGGGGGCCCTAATTCAGAGAAGCCAAACAGGAAACCTCGAGGACCCCCAGACACGTTTACACAGCAGACCAGCCAGCGGGTGGTGGGTTTCACTCCACTACCAACCTCTATAAGAGCCGATGAACCATATGTTCTTTCTCCCTAGGTGTAAGACTAAAGCTAATAATTATCCTTCACATCGTACAGTGCAGAGTGACACATTGCAAATTTGACTCACAGTAGACTAATAATAGAATCTTTGAAAATAGGATTATAGCTGTGGTGTATGTATATGCTTAGACATTTCAGACATACTTTTGCTCACTAAATAATTTAAGCATTAAAGATTTTATAAAGATAAACAAAATATGAGTGAGACCAAGGTTTTCCAACAACTTCTCAGGATAGAGCAAGGAAATGATCTAACATTTAGCAAGGGCTTTCTTCTGTATGCCAGACTTCCAGCTGAACGTAGTGGTTTTCTCAGGTTATACATGGGAAATATGAATTATGAGGGAGAAAGGCCAAACAACTTGTAAACTGTGCAACAGAGATTTGATCCCCTGTAAATAAATCCTTTGGAATATTCTAAGGTTTTCCAATAATTAAGGTACTTAATGTCAAAACTCCTCTGAAACTTTCCTTTTCAAATTCCCTTCATAGAAAATCATCACACACACACACACACACACACACACACACAGGCAACCAAGGTTAGGGGAGGCACAAATTCAATCAAATAATTCTCATTATCATAGTAATAGCTCAGATGGTGTCTTATTCCACAATATTAATCTTTATTGTACTTTGCATGACATCATGACATCCCCATAGACATTGTCAAATACCATTTTATTTCAGGATGGCAAAGAAAAGGATTATTACAATAGGTTGAAAAAAAGTAAGGGGAATAAATGAAGGAAAAATGAATGTTTCCCATGTAGTGGGGCTAGATCAATGTACTTAAATTTTTGTTAACTGAAAACATATGTCTTGTGATGAATTTAATGCAATCTCAATAATATACTGTGGGCTGGGAAGGTGGCTCAGTGGTAGAGCACTTGCCTTGTATGCCTGAGGCCCTGGGTTTGATTCCTCAGCACCACATAAGCAAAAGGTAAAAAAAGCCGGAAGTGGCTCTGTGGCTCAAGTGGTAGAGCGCTACCCTTGAGCTGAAGAGCTGAGGGACAGTGCCCAGAGTTCAGGCCCCACGACCGGACCCAAAAATAAAAAAAAATAATATACTGTATCTTGGAGCTTCCAGTACCTGTGAGTATATTAAAAGAAAGTTGGGTATTTTCAGCAAGTTAATACATGTCATTACAACCTAGTAAGCATTGGTCTTAAGTAGTCTATAGAGGGGTATGAATCATATGGTTACAATACACTTCCTTTGAAAAATTTGGTAGTCCATATACTGTAGGGAAAAATGACACTTAAAATTCAAGAGCAAAGTATAAAATCTGAAAACCACTTTATTTAAGAAGTAGGGATCACAAGTAGTTTAACTGACTTGAGAAGCACCAAATATGTGAGGTGAGAGAGTTCAGTCTCCGTCCTAAATAAATGGTCATTATTTTAAATAAGAGAAAGCTTTTCAGAGTTACTTTGAAAAATTCACCAAAATCCTGCCAAGTCCATTACCTTAAAACATTTAGAGGATAAACTAGAGCTTCAAAAGGAAATACAGAGATGGAAACCTCACAAATTTTGGTGCTTAATGTGCTAATGTTTTAAGTGATTAATGCATTCACAACAACAAAAAACAACAACAAGTCAAAACAGAAAAGCAACTACACGGTAGTCCACATTTGTGGAGTACAGGAGATTCCTAAATTTCAGGATAGAGGATAAAAGACAGGGCCATTTAACAATTATCTTAATATAAAATAACAAGACAAGGCAAAAATGAAGAAAAAATTCAATATGAGATGAAATGATAGCACTTTGGCCAAAACATTTTTTGGAACAAATGGCTGTAAGATAAATAATTTATAGTGAAAGCAGTATATTAAAAGTAATTGCTCTGTGAAGGGCTCCAATTATTTTTCCCAGTAAATCCAGTGGGTGGTATTATTAACGCCTTAGTTAATGTATTCTTGTATCACAACCCAGGCTGGAGGTGTAGCTGAAGGTGTAGAGGACCTTCTCAGCCCTGCACTCAAACCCAGATATCTCCAAAAATGAAGAGAGATGACTTAAATTTCCTACTGTATCATATAATGGAATCTAATATTTTTGTGCGGGTTGCATAGAACCTCTGTTCCCTTTATCTTTCTTTCTTGCATTTTTTGGTCAGTTGTGGGGCTTGAACTCTGAGCCTGGGCACTGTCCTTCAACTCTTCAGCTCAAGGTAAGCACACTACCACAATGTCACTTCTGGTTTTCTGGTGGTTTGTTGGAGATAAGCATCTCAGGGACTTTCCTTTCTGGGCTGGCTTTGAACCGAGATCCTTAGATCTGAGCCTCCTGAGTAGCTAGGATGACAGACATGAGCCACGGGCCCGCAACTGTTCTCTTTATTTTTGAACACACCAAATAAAAACTTCCAAATCGTGTGCCTGATAGTACATTTTTGTATCTCATCTCAAATATTTAACTTACTTATTTCAAAGTTTTCTCCTAATTCCAACGTTGTGTTCATATACGTGAACAGTTCTGTTAAAATGGAGTGGGCATTATAATTTTTACTTTGTTAAACATCTTTTAATTACAAGAGAAGTTAAAAGGAAAAAATATACTCTCATTGTTTAACTTTGAACAGGCTTAGTGATTTAAAGCAGCGTAGACTATGACTGATTGGGTAAGGGCTTCCCTGTTGCTTTAGATTCGGTTGTGGTTGGATTTAATTTCCATCATTAGAAACTAGTATAAGAACAGAGCTTGGCTTTAGTGTCCTGGGCGGGTGACTGAGGTCTCAACTTCACAAGGCCCAGTGGTCCTGGGACAAGAAGATTTTCTTGCCAGCAATAAATGCCCACTGCTGTATCTTTAATATGAAACAGCTGGAGTTTCTAGAAGGCTTGCCACTGTTCTCCAGACCTGGGCACAGACTTTCCTTCCTCAAAGCCTTGGTTCTCCTGATTTACTTTCAAGAGTCCTCATTTCCATTCAGGGGAGAATCATGGGAAAGAATTTGATAAGGTAAGTGAACTCCAACAATCCTTTGTGTGTGTGCATTCAGTAGCACTAAAGCATGAAATCATCATGCAGTCTGACTGTAGGAACTGGTAAGTTCATCTCTTTTTTTGTCTGACTTGCATCTGTTTCTTTATATAACAACTTTCCAATTGGTAGTTAGCATCCATTCTGTGCCAAGATTTCTTTTTTTTTTCTTTTTGAAATGCTGTGAGTGATGTGCCACAGGCACGGCAGGTGATCTCTAACACTAGAGCTTCTCCTTCAGCCCTTTACAAGAATGTTTCCAAATGTCATTTCTCTTCTTCCGACGGTAACCCTCATTTCAGAGTTCCTATTTAAGGTTTATGTTTCTCTAACCATATACAGAAAAATGTAGACTTACTACCTGTAATTGCTCTTGTTCTTCAATAGCATTTTCTACTACACAAGACCATTGTTACTTATATTGTTTGTCATAACTTAGTCATTTTTCAGTTCACAAATATATATGCACAGTTCCATATAGGGACTGATATTTAAACAAAGTCTGTGATATATTTTGAAGCCTTTATGTATTTGATATAATAACATTCTTCTCCAGCATGCAAGTTTTTTCCAGCTGTGCATGGAAACAGAATCAAAATTTTCATGCCTTGACATCTTGATATTGCTTGTATTTGAAGACTAGTGAGAATAATTCTATATATTTCATTCTATTCCATTGTAGGTGCTTCAAGAGCCATATAGACCAGAATTATAACATTAATAATATTAGTTACCTTCTGTCTGTCATTACCATTATGATATAATGCATCATTCTCTCTGCCCCTTCAATGGAATTTTTTTTGGTTGGTCATGGGGCCTGAACTCTGGGCCTGAGCACTGTCCCTCAGCTCTTCAGCTCAAGGCAAGCGCTCTACCATATGAGCCACAATGCCACCTTCGGCCTTTTCTGATTATGTGGTACTGAGGAATCTAACCCAGGGCCTCACTACATGCACTCTACCACTGAGACATCTTTCCAGCCTTCAATGGGATATATTTTTTTTGGGTCCGGTCGTGGGGCCTGAACTCTGGGTCTGGGCACTGTCCCTCAGCTCTTCAGCTCAAGGCTAGCACTCTACCACTTGAGCCACAGC
>NW_012267281.1:2762198-2839316 GCF_000151885.1 Dipodomys ordii
GGCTAGCACTCTACCACTTGAGCCACAGCGCCACTTCCAGCTTTTTTCTTTTTGCTTATGTGGTGCTGAGGAATCGAACTCAGGGCCTCAGGCATACAAGGCAAGCGCCCTACCACTGAGCCACCTTCCCAGCCCTCAATGGGATATTTTTAAGCTACAGTTCAACCGAAACATTCAGAAGTTCTCCAATTGGACCAATGCTGTCAATTTAAATATATTTAATAAGAAAATGTTATCAGTTGTATTTGCCAGCTCTTTATGCTTTTACTAGTAGTAGAGGACTCTTCTACTAATGCTTCATGGCATCACCTTCAGAATAAACAGCTCACACTAAAATCTTGAATTTGGGTTCTAAGTACAGCATGCTATCCTCCTTGGAAATACGGTGGCAGAAAAATCTATAGGAAGTCAATCTCAGGACGAGAGCCAACTCATCTATTTGCCAGGAAAATGTCAAGAAGGACTTCTTTGCTGGTGTTAAACAGTTATAAGGTACAGAAGTGTGCTCAACCTTCACAACTTCAGAAATTCAATTGGAGGTGATTAGGAACGGGCTTCATTAGGTTATGCACAATGTATGGCCTTTCAGCCATATTTAGACATTGAAAATCCAAAGGGCTGTGGAGTAACTTGGTTGCAGTTAAGAGCAAATGATGAATTGAAGAAATGGATGTGATTTCTATCTGCTCAGGCACTAGTGAAAGCTGCACTTAGAGATTGTTATCTCTCATAGTCAAAGGACACGGTGTGCTGCTCCAGGACTTTATGGAAAAAGGAACAGAATTTAATACAAGGCTCAAATTAGAAATATTCTGACAGGGAATTAATGGGGTCCTCAGACCTGGAATGCTGATTCTGGGCAGATATAGTTGAGAACCTTGAGCCCGAGGACTCATACAGATGTTCAGGTATTGATCACATGCATCCACTTTCAAGACTTAGAGAACAGTAGATTGTGGTGTGTGGAGAATGGCAAATTTCTCACCCAAGACAGCTGTCAAACCACAGAATGTGTTCTATTCCCAGTGTGTTCCCAGTGACCCTCCCCACATCCTTTTTGGCATCAACAGTGTCAAGTGTAATGGGCTCAGGAGAGCCTGGGAGAGAAGTACGATCATGGTTTCAGGCAGCAAGAGACTTCCCTCCAGAGGCATATCAGATCCACCACGGCCTGAGGTCCAGCACTGGAAATGTTTTCTGGGATGGTCTTTAGGGTTTATAGTGAAGATGTACTAGCTGCAGAGATGATGGACAACAGACACGAAATTTCCCACAGCTCTGGAAGCTGGAGGGCTGAGACCAGAGGGCCAGTCATCAAAGTCAAGTTCTGGGTGGGGCTTCCTTCAAGTCCGAGCTGGCTCTTTCTGTTCTATACTCACATGGCAGAAAGGAGACAAGAGAGTTCTCTTGAGTCTATCCTAGAAGAAACTAAGCCCATTCAAGAAGCCTCTGTCCTTAGGCACTAAACATTCCCTATATGCCCCTTCCTCTGTTACTATTCATTGGAGAGTGAGGATATTAATAGATGAATGTTGGTGGGACATAAACAAAATAGCCTCCTATCTAATGAATTGCCATGGGGATCAAAAAATCAAATTTCCTATGCTACAGTGATGCTTCATAATGCTAAGAAACATAAGAAGAGAAGCATCGCTTAACCTGAAACAGTCTTTGCAGAGAAATCAAAAGGGGACATGGTACTGTGGAATCAGTTTGTTCTGGATAACAAGAGAACTCACATGGTGATCCTATGCACAGGATGGGACAACAGGATGACCTCGTTATTCAATCAAAAAGCAGCATGTGGAGAGAGGGGCACCGGTGTGGCTCCTTCGTGGGCTAGGCTGATGGGTGAGAGCCATTGGTGTGCAGTTGGGTTCCTGTGTTGAAGGTGATGATAGAGAACATGTCTATGGGTGACCATCATATGCAAGGGTAGTCAGTCATAGTTATTAAATGACCATCAGGTTAAAAAGGCAACTCTGGACACTCCTCGCCCCCAATCTCTGATGATAGCTAATGGATCAAGGGATCTAACAAACACAGGGTAGCGGGTTACTTGAGCTCTGGGAGGCAGAAAATTTTCCTCATGTGTCTAAACTCCTCCAGTCATATTCCAATTCCTTCCTCCTATTCCTCTTCCAAAGGGGACTATTTCACTTTTAAAAAAAAAATTGTATTTTATGGTAAAGATGCTGTGCAGAGGGGTTACAGTTACATGAGTAAGATTTCTGGTAGTGCATTGTTACCCCCTCCTTGGTAAAATCTCCACATTACTTCTGTTGACAGGCAATACTCCAATCCCACATCCTTCCTTGCTCTGGAACTTCATTCCAGTTTTCATTTGTCAGCTTTCTCCTCCAGGATTGTTAGGAACAGGAGAGATCACAGGCCTTCGGGTACTGGGGCCTCTCTGTTTGGTCTCAAATAGCCCAGTTTAAATTTCCCGCTTCTCTTGCCCATTTAAGAAGATTAAATGGGATATACTCACAGGTCTTTGAACCCTAAGTTGCAGCTCCCACCTTCTGTTAAAGCATTTATTTAAACAGCCACCCCCATAAAAATAGTAGGAGAGACTTGGTTCAAGCATGAATTTTCCTCTGAAGGATTTTTATCTCTATTTTGGCCTATAATATTAATAGGGGAACTCTTGGCCAAGATGTGTGAAAATTAACGAATGCCCCTGTGTACAATAAGAAACGTGATCCTATTTTTTTAAGTTCAGAGGAACAGTCTTCTTGTCCTCCCATATGATAGTAAAGCCATTACCCATTCCCTCTCATCTGTGCACCCTGTGGTCTGGCACAAAGCCCCGAAGAGTAAAACAAGAACACATGTGATAATGAGAGTCCGGATGGTGATGTTTCCACTCCATGTCACCGAAGAGAGGGCCAAGTGCTTTACAGCACATCTTCCGCTGCAGTTATTTTGGTGGAATAAGCATAATTTTACCATGAGTCCATTAAAAAAACTACTTTGGTTCTGAGAAATGGAATATTAGAAATATGATGAGCATGTTGGAATGAGTTCAAAACTGAACATCAGGAGTAATTAAGGGAATGGAGAGATTGATTTATGAGAAAAGATTAAAAGAGCTCAGTCTGTTTAGCTTGGCTAACAGACAACTAAGTAGGGGATATGGTAATTGTTTACAAGTGCTTACAGGATGTAAATATCAAGGCTGGAGCAGAAGTGCTGAGGCTGAGATCAGAAAGCTTGAATCACTCCAAGTTAATAAAGAGAAAATTCTGGTTGACTGCCATCCAAATTTTGGTGATAGTTATGGCCTTTCAGCAAGAATTGTCTCTTAGGGAAAATGGAAAAATAAGCTCTTTAGGATATTTAAATGTGGAATAGCTTTTATGAATGTATAGCCCCTTCACATGTATTATTATTATTATTATTTCAGAAGTACTTAAATTGTGTCATTGCATGTGTTGAAATGACTTTCCACACTGTTCAAATGAACCACAGTATTTTTGAAAGATACCATATGAAAGTAAAACTCTTAACAAAGAAATAGGAGAAGAAGATATATAAAAGATAGCATTAGCTTTAAAAAGAAGCAAATTATCTTTCATTGCTTTTAAAGTCTTTCTTTATAAAGGCCAACTCAGACTTGGATATATGAACACAGTTTTGCAAATTGATCCATATCAATGAAAATATCAACAAGAAGATAACCTATTTATTCATATATGATTTTTAGTGTTGTGAATATGCAAATACTTCTTAAGTGAACAGAAATAAGAAATTGGAGAAATGTATTGTAAGGTCTGTTTAATCTAAAATATAGATTGAGAATTATGGTATTGAAATTAATACAAGAATATATATTGTGGTTATGTGGACTTATGAATTTAAAACTAACTCGTCTGAAATGAAATATTTTAATAGGGTAATATCAATTCTATGACACATTTATATACCTCATATAGATAGATAGATAGATAGATAGATAGATAGATGTTCATGTATTTTTTCTACCAAACCCAGATACAAATTCTATTTTTGTATAATCTATGGATTGATTCTTATTTTTATTTGTCTGATTACTTTTGCCATTACTAGTGTTTAAACTCAGGGCCTCATGATTGCTGGGTTTATTTGTTGGGCTGTCACTCTGTTACTTGAGCCATGACTCCAACTTTGCTTTCTGTCACTTTAGATATGGAATCTATCAGACTTTTCTACCCAGGCTAGCTAGCTATGAACTATAGTCTGCCAACCTTAGACCTTTTAATATATAAAATTACAAATCTTGGCCTGCCAATACCCTTGCTTGGTTGGCATTTAAATGGATGGTTATGTAGTTTGAAAAATAATATCAGGAAGTATAGTTGAGTCACTATATGATAACATGTTTATTAAAAATTTGTAATGGCTTTATCCAGAATCATTTGTTTGAACCATATAATGGTGATAACCATGGCCTAAGTGTTTGTACCTCCACATACCTATAAGATTACACATGTGACAAACTCAGATGGTCTTGTTACCTATTGACTGCTAGGGCACCATACTGAACCACAAATACAACATATATTCTCATGCACAAACACACACACACACACACATACACACACACACACACATACCTACCTCAAGATCATTTTCTCCTTGACAACATTCCTTTAGAAAATTCAACCTTCCTTCAGAAAAGCCACATAAGATAAAAAGAAAGCCAGGCACCGGTGGCTCATATCTGTAATCCTAGCTAGTCAGGAGGCTGAGATATGAGGATGGTTCAAAGCCGGCCTAGGCAAGAAAATCCGTGAAACTCTTATCTCCAATAAACCACAAGGAAACTAGAAGTGGCACTGTAGCTCAAGTGGTAGAGTGCTTGCCTTGAGCTGAAGAGCTGAGGGACAGCGCTCAGGCCCAGAATTCAAGTCCCATGACTGGCAAAAATAAATAAATAAATAAATAGAAACCTACAATATTATATAAATGATAATTTATGAGATGTTGAATTACAATAGAAAACATGTTTAAGTATTCATGTTACATAAGTTTAAGTACTCATGCTACAGCAAACATTTATATACTAAACAAATTATCAAAGTATATATATTGTGTTCTTGTATATGAGCATTTAAACTAAACAGTGTAGAAATTCTTGTAGAAATTCTTTTTCTCATGCACCACAGACATCTGACTAATTTAGATGCATTAAGATGGATATTTTACATATTCCAAATATTACCAGACCATCTGATCTCACTTTTCACATATCCCTGGGCATGGCTTCCAAGAATTTTATATAGAAATAATTTCCCCATGATTAAGGATGTTGTTTTCAAGTATCACCATTATGTTATTCAATATATTACTACCAGAATTCCCATCCAAAACTTGATTTATATTAAATTATATGTAGAGTATCATACTTTTACAAAGATCTCTCAAGTCTATCTGGATTAATTCATCTTCATGGGTGGAAAACAATACTATTTTTGCTCCTGGGAATGAAGAGCATAACTCTGATTCTTTGTAAAAAATGTTGAAACCAACTGGAATTGCTGCATAATATTTATCATTTTTTCCAACAATTAAGACAAATGAATACAGAATGAAACTATGAATCCCTGGAGCAGAGTTAATCCCTGAATATTGGACAGCTTTAATGGTGTTACATAGGAGAGGGAAAACCCTGTTTTTCTAAACAAATTTCTCTAAGTTGGACTATGAGGTTGAGATTTTTTCAAAAGGAGGAATGCTATCAACAGGTTTCTAGTTGATATTTTATGATTTAGTTAAGAAAATAAATATGTTTCCTTTGTATTGCTATACAGATCATAGAGCCATTGTAAAGATAATCATACATTCTAGAATATGTTCTGTAGGTGTAACTTCCTAGAATAATGCACTACCCCAGACCAGATCACATAAATTATACACATTTGTACACCATTTTTCAAATGATAGCATAGACATAAACAGATTTCTTGAACTATTTTATTCATGCCTTACCTAGATGCCATGCAAGGATGTTATATGTCATTTTCGGAGAAGCTGAAACTTTCATACTATGGAAGAACATTTGTCTAACAGTCAGTGTTGGGAAAATATTATAGGAGGTTTGGCCTCATCTCTATACAAATATGAGTCTTCTGTACTACTTTCCTTCTCCTTTGTTGCTCACATCCTTGTTGTCAGAACTAACATCATCTGCTCAGTGACACCAATGCTAGTAGTATCTCTCTTGCATCCACATCAAGTCACATCTGCAGTGGGAATTTGGGCATTTCCAGACTCATGAGAGTCTGTACATGAGAGTCATCTGTCTGAATCTTGGCGGTTTCTTAAGGACAGTAATCAACAGCAGGTCACTAATGTACATGGAGCTTTTTACTCGGCTGTAGTCCAAAAGCCAGATAAATATTTCCTTATCAGGTCTAGCTTCCCTTTGGGTGTTCATATTCTTAAAGCTGGGAAATAGCCACCACTTCTATTTGTTCTAAGACAAAGATCACAAATGCTCCTAAAGTGACTGCAATAGATTCCCTTCGCCCCAGTGTAAATACTTCAGACGTCTCACATTGCCCTAAACAGTTTCTGCGCGTGATTACTGGGATCGCTGATGTAGCTCTTTTATTAACTAATTAACTGAAATGGCTCAGCACCCTTTGCTGTTGAAATTCTTGGTACTTAGGGATTCTTGGATGGAAGTTGGAAACTATTGGGACACATAAAATAATTATCCAATGAAATATGGTACTTCAACTATGGAGGCAAAATGGGAGTAAATCAAATAAAACATCAAGTGAAAATGAATGAGATCCCACACTTGTCACCTTGACACATGATCTCCCCACACCACAGCAGGCAGGGACAGCTGCTCTGAGACATTGAGGTGGGCACAACATTTGTCAGGTGATCCTAGCAACCCCAACCCCACCATGCGACAACTGATTCCAACCTGGAGGCTCTTAGCACACTGGGACATTCTGAGATTTGAGCAAATACATGCAAGAGAGGTTAATAAAGGGAACTATCCTACATCTGTAAGGTATTATAATGCATATATTTTATTTCAATTTGCCAAGATGATAGCTTATCATCATCCATCCCACCCTACAATCCCTCAGGAATTAAAGGAAAAAAAAACATTGCTTCTCCTTTGTTTTTTTCTTTTTTTAACTAAAGCTCAAGAAAGAAAGGTGATAGCAGAGAAAAAAATAGGTTTAAGAACAATTATATACACAGAAATTATACACCCGTCTGAAAAAATAAAAGATCCAAGATACAAAAAGAGAGGGTAAAAACACTTTAGATGGTTGGCTTCTGTTCCCTGAGGGTCAGGTGAAGGTCAAAGATGTGGAAATCTTGGCCCAGGCCTTCTCCAGGACTCCTGGGCCCAGCCCTTTCCTCGCATCTGGTTTAGCTCAGTGGTTCTGTGCCTGCTCTCTGTTGACAAGTTTTCAAAACTACTCATAGAAATGAGGCTGTTTGAGTGAACTGTGAGCAGCGACAGTGAACGGTCCCTTCACGGAGCATGTTCTGTTGATATCAATAGTGTGAGCATTTACACCGGCCCAGCAGAAGCCTTGCATAGGGAGGAGGAGGATAAACTGATTGTTAATGACTTTCTTGTATCAGGACACTGTGGCTTATCTTTTAAAAATATGTTTTTTATTGTAAGAATACTGTACAGAGGGGTTACACTTACATGAGCAAGATAATGATTACATTTCCTATAAAGCAAAGACCTTGAGTACTGCCTAATTCAAAGAGATTGAATCCTTTCCCTGGAAGGAAAACTGGGAGAATTCAAGGGCACAGAACACAATCTCTTATCTGAACTTTTCAGTAAGCTGACTCAACTGGACACCTAGATCTATAAAATGGGACATGCAAAATACATTTTCAGAATTGCTCTAGATGACCACTCCTTCAGACAAACTATATCCTCTGGTTGAGGCATTAAATCATGGAGAATTTTGTCATCCAGAATTGATGTTCCTACCAAGTCCATGAAGAGAATATGACTTCCAAGTAACAAAGGCATCTTGAGATGTCCTGAGATATGTATTAGTGGAAGCATTAAAGAAATACAGTAGAAGATGCAGTATAACGCCAGTTGGAAAATCTTAGTGAAAGCCATTGCAACCAATCTGCAGAATGTGCCAAATATTCCAGGCAAGGAAGAGTGCTTCTTGTGGGTGATTAGCGCTCATTGTTTTCTTTTGTTCTTTTTCCTGGAAAGAGCCCTTTTGTTTTGGAAACCAAGCATGTGCAGTTTGACCCACAGTGTCTTCAAAGGGGTTACTGAAGCTCAAGTAGTCTCTGATGGAAGTTCATCAACCAAGGACTTTTCCATGCAAAAGAGCTTGTCTTCGGAGCAGCAAACAATCTGAAGGAGTGAGTTTTTGTCCATCTATTATTCCCCTTCACAAGAGTGGAAGGGGCCACTCACTCTTTCGTGGACATTGTGATGAAGGGCCTGAGGTCAGAAGTGCCCACAGCCACTTGGAGAAGGCCATCCCGAAGGAACGTTGAAATGAGAGGAAGGCAATAAAGAGATTGTAAATAAATGGAGCTTGAAGCTTCCTGATGAAACGAAGTTCTGAACCAAAACCAAGTTTAAAGCTAATGTGTTCATGAGCCATGCAAACAAAAGAGCAAATGAATTTTTGTATTTCATCTTCTATAGTTAGTAGAGAATTTTTTTGAACCAGCAATATAAATATTTTTATTTTGCCAGTGAGGTATACACATACAAGGAGGAAAATGTTTGCATGGTTGGGGGTAAGGACATCATAAGAACCTGCTCCACTTTGTTCAACTTTTCCCCAAAAGTAAAACAATTCTGCATAAGGCTTACTTTAAACATAGGAGCAGGAAAGAAGTTGAAGAGGCCAAAGGGAGCTATGATCAGCTATTGACATAAGAAACAGGCAAAGTAAATAATATAGTACAGTATTAACACAGGGAAAATCAAATAAATGAGTAGATTAGTAGAACACCAAACCAGACACACATGCATATTTTAATATACTTTAATTCTAAATTTTGATGACCTTAAATACAAATTCTGCCTCTTTAGAATAAAACAAGTGAATGAAATACCCATAATCCTTAAAGAGAAGTTACAAGAAGAAGGTAGTGGTTCATCTGAGCCTCCAGGAAGCTGCCTCAGCTTCCCAAGGTTTGACTGGGAAGCCAGAGTAAACTACACAGTGCAACCTTGTCCCAAGAAAATTTCTACAGCCCAAGTAGATGCACACAGGCAGATAGCACAGAAGCACACCCTGTACAGGCTGATATTACTTTACAGAGTAGAAAAGCTAAAAGCCAAATGAACACACTAAAATAGCCTTAACTGCATTGAAAGACCATTTTGTTGAACAAGCAACACAATATCTTTATGTTTTCACACCATCACACTAACCTTTTTATCTCAATTTTGAGACAAGGTCTTGCCACATAGCCGCTCTTCTCCCCTGCCCCCCCCTCACCCCCACCAGCCTCAAACTCACTATTTACACTAGGTGGGCCTTGATCCTCCTACTCCAGTCTCCTGAGAACTGGGATTACAGGCAGGTATTACCACACCTAGGCAGAATAACTTAAGAATAGTGAATCTAAAGTAATCCAACTGTATTAGAGAACAAGGTAGAAACATCAAATGGTATAAACCACTGGACGGCATCTAGCGAGGAAGAACTGTGGGCTCCAGAAGTTCACCACGGTGGAAGTTGCAGAGCTCTTTATTTTTTTTTCTGCGAAAGTGCAGAAAATTCCAAACTAATTTCTGACCACACACCAGGGGCTCTCCTTTTGATAAGGGTAAATCATTAAACAAGCCTTATCAATGAATGCAGGGGTAGAAAGAAAGGCTTATTACTTTCAGCCAGAGAGGGCAAGACTCGAGATCTTTCCAAAGCAGTATCTATGGATTTGGTTTTTTTTAATGAAGGAAATGTATGTACTCCTGTTGTGGTGAACAAGTATCACCTGTGAGCAGGGCCCATTCCAGAGCATGCTCAGTTCAAGATTTTGCTTCCTCATATATTGCCTGGTCTCATTGCCTGCTCAAAAATTGTGAGTAAGGCCAGACGCCAGTGGCTCATGCCTGTAGCCCTAGTGACTTAGGAGGCTGAGATCTGAGGATCATGGTTCAAAGCCAGACCAGGCAGGAAAGTCCATGAGACACTTTTATTTTTAATAAGTTTTTTTATTGTGAAAATACCGTACAGAAGGGTTACAATAATATGAGCAAGGTAATGAGTACATTTCTTATCAAACTTTGTACCTTTTCCTTTTCCCTTACCATCCTTGCCCTCCCATCTCCAAGACTATACTCTCTCCTCTACCCCCAGCCCCCGCCACCTCTCCACAAGTTGTAAAGTTTGTTTTTCAACATAATGTCATCTTGTACATCTCATTGTTGCAATGGGTCCACCTGTATCCCTATTCAAACAATTTTTCCCTTCCCTTCCCCAAATTATACCAACATCAAATACAGGGAAAACAGGGGTTATACTGTGGGGGAGGAACATACAAAGCAACAAAAAAAATCACCTTATAAATAAGTTTGAAGCAATAGCATCTTATCTGACCTTTTCTGCTTGCATGATACTCTTATCTCCAATAAACCACTAGAAAACCAGACGTGGCCCTGTAGCTCAAGTGGTAGAGTGCTCACCTTGAGCTGAAGAGCTGAGGAACAGTGCCCAGGCCTAGAATTCAAGCCCCATGACTGACATTTTAAGCAGGGGGGTGAGTAAGAAGCTCTCTGGGGCACACAATTTCATTTGTGGTTAGATTGTGAAAAGCAAACTTATTCCAAGTCACCCAGAGCAGGGTTGAGTCACCTTGATTGCTGGTCCCTTTGGGTTCTCTCTGAAGGGTCTTATCTAAAAGAAGGAAACATTTTGAAACAATGCTTGCAGTCAGCATCTTCTTCTCCTGCACAGGTGCTCACACCTTCATATTCCGCCTTTGCAACACACATCTGCTGAATGGATTGGGGGGAGGCTGATGTGAATTATGTCTCTATTATGCAATGGAATATTCTAGATCAAATATGATAGCTTCAGTGTATCAGCACGCCCAATACTTTCAAAGTACAGGGTGCTGAAAGAAACATAAAATTAGAAATCAATGCATGTATTAATTTGCATTTTACGTTCATACAAGTCAATATGATGTGTGCATTTTAGGAATTACCTGTACACCTCCTGGACTTGTTCCCAGGTGTCTGCCTCAGGAAGGCAGTGGGCATGGTTTGTTCAGAAGTGTAAATGGCATCTGTGATGCTTCATTTCCCTGAAAACTAGAAAGTTGAAACAACCACAGTACACCCATTCGCATCTGCTTAATCTTGGGAGTTGGATTAAAGGGTCTGTTTTGTTGTTTTCTGTGTCTTCCCATATGCTTACAGTGATTTGTAATTAAAATAGTACACGGCTGGGTAGGAATTAGTCTTGTAGAAAAAGACTGAAAATGCACTGAAGGCAGAAGGCAGCCACAGATTCAGGAAGGTCGAGGAAAGAAATATACTTCTTCGAAGAACTGCCAGCTTTTGGTTCTAAATTTCTTCCCAGGAAGGCACAGAGCATTGGGAAAGATGGTGGAGAGAGCTTGGTAATGAAAGAATCTTGGGTGTTCATCACTCACGTTCTGACTCTGTTAGTGGTCATGTAGTAGGTAGAAGTATCTCACAACACTGTTTCTATCCTAATGCCCAGTGGTGTGTGTGATTAAGACTCACTTTGCAAATGTGGTAGAGGTAAGCCTTTGATAGGAGCAGATTTTCTGGATTTTCTGTTTAGACCAGATCACTTGTAAGAATTCTTACAGAGGGAAAACAACTGGGGAGATTTGGGCAGAGAGGCGAATATAGAAGCACAGGTCAGGTTAGAACTGATGCTTCCAGCAGCCTCTGGAAAGCTGCAAAAGGGAACTTGCATAAAGTCAGGCTGTTAATTTGGCTTTGACTGTTGGGCAGAAAGGTAAATTGATAACAGCTTGCTGTTTTATGCTGTAAGGTGTGTGGTGACATGTGCCACACCCCCGGAAAGAATCATTCCCCTCATGGTGAAGTCCTGTTCCCTGGAAGACCAATTTCCAGCGCTGTGTGTTGGGGGTGGGGGCTCTAGTTTGGGCATTGGGCACAGAATCTATGGTTCACTCGTGACATTACTATGTGACATGGGATTTTAGCAAAGCTTATTATTTTAACTTGTAGGAACAAAGGAGAAGCAAAGCATCCCATCAAAATTAAAACTCATTTAGACCATCACTTGGATATATATACATGGTATGTAAAAAAATGAAAGATTAGTAAGTGCTAATTACTTTTCAGATGATGAGAATATCTGCAAAAAAGTTAAGGCAGAGTAGGTGACAATAAAGAAAAATAGAAGATGTAATGGAAAGAAAGCTGCCCCCTATTCCATGGTGTATGCATTTTGGATATTAAATTTACGGAAAATGTAGGCATTATTCCTGTCTACATTATAATGTAGTTAGGCATGGTGGCACAAGTGTGTAATCCTAACTAATCAAGAAGCCGGGAGTAAGGAGGGATTGAGGGTGGAGGGTAGCCAGGGCAAGAAGAAGCTGCCCAGCAATGGCTGGGCACAAGGCCCCCTGTGGTTTTCCTAATGATTGAGGAAGCACAGGGCTAGGTGCAGAAGTGTGCCCCTGGTCCCCCAGCTACCCAGGGAAGTTCAAGTAGAAAGATGGAGTTCCAGGCAGTAAGAATGTGTGGGCCAGACAGACATATACATGAGATTCTACTTAAAAAAATCTCCAGTGAGTAAAGATGCTGAAGGTGTCATGGAAGTAGTAAGTAGCTGACCAGGAAGAATGCAGTCCTGAGTTCAATCCACAGTACAACAAAAACAGACAAATGAGTCAATAAATAGATAAATAAGTAACATGGCATAACCATTCATACAAAGTTAAGGTGTAATATAGATACATATACATCACTAAAGATTTAATTTCTGTGTTGTCTCTGTGTTTTTATTCAGTGTAAATATGACGGTCACATAGTAACTTGTCACTGTCTTGCAAATGTCTAGGCTTCTTCAGACATAAAGGGTAGTATGGATGACACTTTTTTCCAATGCTTGGGATTGAACCCTGGCCTCTCAGAACGAGGAAAATACTCAACTGCAGAGCTATATGTCAGCCTTTTGCAGTTGAATTTTAAATATGTTTTTAAATCATAGTGGGGGGGGTCTTACAATAGTTAAGATGAATACTATTTTCTCTGGCATAACATTTCTCATTGGTGATGTATTTTTCTTCAGTTATATGAATTTCCACACTAAGACAGTAAAATATATTTTAAATAGAATTAACTATATAAAAACAAACAAATGATCTATACTTTTCTGTTGAAATTACTACATATTTCTCATGGGTAAACTTCAAAATTTAGGTAAGAATCACACTTTTCTTTAAAATAAAACATCTCTTTCACACAGTCACACACAGTTTTCCACATATATATGCACATATTTCACACATATTTCATATACACTATATATCAATATCTATATCTCTTTTTATATATTTAACTGGAACTTTAAATGATCTGCTAAATGAAACTATTTCAATCTATAAAAATGCAATTCTTACATGAAAACTTGGGAAACTTACCAGACAACATTAGTAGCTTTAATTTCAAAATGTGGGGTAGAATCTAGAGTTTAGTGATTTCCATATTGAACAAATCATGTAACTCTTGTCCTAAGTAGGCTTAGTTCCTTGTTGTGATGAAGAAATAGAACCTGTGGATGGAAAGCCATCAGACCGTATGGTGACTTAAAGTGTAATAAACCTGGTATCATCTGTTAATTATGATAAACTGAGAAATAAGTACAGCATTACATTAAAAAAATGAGAGTTAGTTTGTAGAGAATTAATTAAAAAATTTCAGACAATGCCAGGAACTGATGGTTCATGCTGTAATCCTAGCTACTCAGGATGCTGAAATCTGAGGATCCAAGTTTAAAGCCAGACCAGGCAAGAAATCCCTTGGATTTACAAGTAATCACCAAAAAGCTTGAGTAGAACTGTGGCTCAAGTGGTAAAAGTGCCAGCCTCGAGCACAAAAAGCTCAGGGGCAGCTCCCAGGCCTTGAGATCAATCCCTAAGATCAGCACACACACACACACCCACACACACACACACACATCAGACAGCATGGTATGCTTTTCTATCAAACTACTGATATCCATCTGAAGTAAGTTAAATATATGCTTCTA
This sequence comes from Dipodomys ordii, assembly GCF_000151885.1. NCBI lineage: Eukaryota > Metazoa > Chordata > Mammalia > Rodentia > Heteromyidae > Dipodomys > Dipodomys ordii. The sequence continues at coordinate 2,776,427 of NW_012267281.1, forward strand.
TATACATGATGGATCATAAATAGGTGAATTATATGTATATGACAGTTATGAAATATATCTCTAGTTACATTTCATTTACAAGCACACACTTGCACACAGTGTTGTTCATACAACCTGAATTATTTGGCAGTGCTTTGTAAACCTAGAGGTAAGAAGAAAGGCTTAGTTCCTCTCAAAAATTATGCAGTCTGCTAGTGAGTTTCATTTGAAAAAATAGATAAGAGGAGACTTTCAATACACAGTCCTAAATCCAGCTTCCTCTAAGGTCTATCTCTCAGTTGGATCATGAGCATTTTGTTTAAGATAATTCTTTTAAATCAACATGACAGAGTTGTTTTTATTATGCTTGCCAGCCTTGGTACCTTTATTATTTTATGGTATTCATATTCATTTTTTATCTGTCTTGTACGTTGTTTTGCAGCAAGGATACTTTGGTGTTTTGTTTTGTTTTGTTTTAATTTGTTTTCTTCTCCCTCACTAGATGGCTTTTCTCCTTCTCCCTCCTGTGGCCCTTCAGAAACCTTTTCTAAATGCTCAAGCAAACAAGAAGGAAAATGTCAGCTTCCATGGTTGGCAAGACAACAAGCCAAAGGGTAGGAAACTGACTCACAGCAGGCAGCCCAGATCAGCAGGGAGTGGGACTCTGCCTTCAACAGGTGTGCAAAACAGTGCCACACTAGCTGGACTCCTCCACCCATTTATATTTTCAAATGCTGCCTGGTGTGGCTGTCACTGTGGTATATTTCTGAAAGGTTAGTGTCAAACTGATCAGAGCAATCAATAGAGCAGAGAAACAACAAAACACATTTATAAACTCAGCATTTGGTACAGCTTATTTGCAATATCTTGGGCTGCTCCAGTGCTCACGTTGATTTGCGCTTTCCAAAAGTCATTACATTTGCCAGAAAAAAAGTGTATCAATATATTTTCAGCTAGAAGGATATTGTGATATTACCCAGGTACAAACACCATGAAACAACTTCACAGCTGTTTAGAATACTGACCAAAAGCAATATAAGAAGGACTGCAGAAAATAATCAATAGGTCTACTGTTCATCAAGAAATTCTAAAATTATTTTGAGGTATTTTTCTTTCTCTTTTATTGTTATTATTAAGTAGTTGTACAAGAAGGTTACAATTTCACATCAGGTTATGAATAATGCTTTCTTGGTTACTGTCACCCTTTCTTTATTCTCTTCTATTTCAAAACTTTCAAAGTGAATAGCAATTAAAAGTCACATGGCAGATTTGGAGAAAGGAGAGAAAGGCACAGAGAAATCTTTGATTTTTCTCATGGACATTCTCAACACCCAGAACTATCATTCGCAAGTAACTTTTTAGTTGGATTTAACAAACTAGAGTATAAAGACAGGGCTTTGTTTTTCTATCAGCATTACTCTGAAATACATTTTTTTTAATTTCCTTTATCTAACCCTTGGGAATATTCTGAGAAAATGTCGAGGCTTTTTTAGTCAAGTTAATTCTTGTCTATGTTTCACTAAACTTTTGGTCTCATCTAACACAGTTTTTCCTCCATCTAATATCCCTAAGGATGACAAAAATTGAAGAAGACTCTGGTGTACACATTCCCATTATCTTCTTCTCTTTCTCCCTTCCTTTTTACCTTGTCTCTACTTCCTGGTTAGAGCACTGGTGGAGAAGATGAGAAGGAAGAGGGACACCATTGGATTTATAATATGGGGTAGCCCGGATCATCACTGATTCCTTATTTACACAGACTGCCTAGAGCTCACTTCTCATTGCATGCTTTAAACATCACACAGCTGATGAGTGTTCTTGCTCTTATAAACTCCCTCACCTTCAGCCTAGGGTCGCTTTTCCAAGCTTAGGCAGGAAAGCTTCGGCAGTCCTACCTTTAATTGCTCTCAAGAAAATGCAAAATTCCTGTTGGAGAACACCAGTGGCTCCCTGGTGGCTCACTTTCTTCTTGGCTGAAGGCACCACACCCAGGCAGCTGCTTGGTTTTGGTGACTAGCTCTCATCTCACAAACTCCCCAGTTTTTATTTTGGAAGGTTTGAGGCAGACACCTGCCTCTATCAGCATATACATCTAACTCTAGTGCCATTGTACAACTCTTCTAAGAACTTCTTCATCCTTAAAGAGGGGTTGTGGGCTGATAAATTACCAAACGAACCAACAATTCCATTGAAGAGAAGTGTTCTTATAGGAAGAAGAGGTGGATAAAAGATCCCTCCTCTCCCTGATTTCCATGCATTACACAAGAACTTGAGATCCAGGCCTCCCCAAAACAAGTACTTTGAAGGCTTTGCAAAATAAAGAGTTTTAAAAGGTAAAATTGTATCAAGTGCTTAATTTTTGTAAAATAGGATAGAATAAGGGAAGAAATAGACAAAATGGTAACTCTTACCATTATTGGGACTTTATTGGGTTTGAGCTGTCCTGTAATGTAACAACCATTAGTTGTTTGTCACAATAGGTTTAGATATCATGGAGAACATGGCCATTGATTGGGCTTGATACTATTCTCAGGCATAGAGGTATGCTCTAAGCTAACTTAAATACCGGGACAGTAGTTGTAAGTTTCTTTTTGCCATGCCAGCTCTTTAATTTTCTCTCTCTCTCACCAACTCATGGAGAGAAGGGAGTTGTATATTTGCCTCAATATCCTGAGCCTCAAAAGACAAGGTTATTAGAGAAGAACTTATAGCTCTGAGATTTTTAAGTTTTTATGTTCTGGTTTTATTTTAATTTCTCCATTTGATCTTTTTAGTACTTAATATTATTAATTTTCCTCTTTCTTTACCTATTTATCCTAGCTCAAAATCAATCATCCCAAATACAGATAACCACAGCTTGTTTGTTTGTTTGTTTTTGAGATTGTTTAACATTTTGTAGTGTGGGAAGAATGTCCAATATTTTCACTTATGAAGTGAAAACAGGCTGAAAAATAACAATGCATTGTTTCCTGTGCAAAGAAATTTTCTTATTCAATTTTCCTGTTCTTTGTTTTCTACATAGCGTTGGGTGCAGTGTTTGCTAGATGAGTTTAGTAACTTCTTACCAAGTCTTAATTAACTTTAAAGAATAACTATACTTACTACCCAGTATCCTCAACTTAATAGGTCTTAATTGATCTTGAAAACAAAAAAATTTCCAGAGAACATTTTAATATAAAATCTCTGGGATTTTTCAACATATAGGTATAATAAAATGTGAATATAAAAATAATATATAATAAAATATGGTTTCTCTGAAATTATATATATGTGAATATATACATAGATATAATTTAAATTATAGTAATATAAATATATGTATATCATATGTGTGTATATACATATATTACTTATGTATATATACATTTACATGTATTATATATAAATATATAAATTGAATATATTATATATAATATAAATTATATATGTATACACACACACACACACACATATATATATATATATGTGTACTTTGAGTAAATTATCCTGAAAAACAAGGGTGACATTGTACCCTTGTAATAAGGAATATATTACTTTTCAACAATTGGAGGAGAATGCCTATTTCTTGCCGTGGCTGATAAACACTCAGAGGCATTGTGATTAGCATCCTGTCACCTTTGAAACTACCATAACTGGGAACAACTACATTATTGGAGATATGCTTGTATAATTTTTGTGTTCCTATATTTTGGTGAATATAGAGTGGCTTGATCATTTACGTATATTTTATATGAAGCCTGAGGACTCAGACATTACACAGATTGTATTTTAAAGGTAATCCTTAGGACAGGAAATTCAAGGGATTGAAAATCTCAGACCTTCACCTGGGAATCCAAATAATCCCCAAACTCATTAAGCAAAGGAGTTTTAAGTATAATAATTCATTCTGGAATTTCATATCATTATTCGTTGCTGCACTGATCCTTGGAGGATATAATTAATGCTAATGGAGTATGTTAATAACCTGAGTGGCAGTATCATGTAGCTTTAAGAGATAAAGTCATGCATTAGAAAACATCTGAGATCATATCTTGGCTACAACTTGATAGCTTTGACTTCCTAGTGCCTTCACCTCCTCAGCTAAGTCAGAACAAACGTATCTACATCATGGTTCATAGCCTAAGTGTATTCACATATAACCTTAGTTGTGCCAAAAATACCAGAATACAAAACCTTGTGGACTTTCACAATAAGCATCTACTTCTTACAGTTTTACAGGTTCCACAGCCAAGATTTGGAAGCCAGTGTGGTTAGTTTCTTCTGAGTGTCACCACTGAACTACAGACAGTTGACAATCTGTGTGTCTGCACACAGGACAGGCGAGAAGAATAGTTGATCTCTGCTGTTTATTAAAATACTAGTGCCGGTTTAGGGAGCCAATTTCATGACATAATCCTCCTATTTATACTTGCTTTGGAACCGGGATGAGAGGTGTGTTCAGCCTTTTATTACTTGAGATGGAGTCTCACAAACTTTGTTTTCTTTTTATCAGTCTGTGGGGCTTGAACTCTGGGCCTGGGCACTGTCCCTCAGCTCTTCAGCTCAAGGTGAGCACTCTACCGCTTGAGCCACAGAGCCATTTCTGGTTTTCTAGTGATTTTTGGAGATAAGAGTATCCCAGACTTTCCTGCCCAGGCTGGCTTTGAACTGTGATCCTCAGATCTCAGCCTCCTGAATAGCTAGGATTATAGGCATGAGTCACCAGCGCCCAGCTCACAAACTTTTTTTTTTAAGTTTAATTTTTTACGAAGGCTTGGCCTGATTCCTTTTAGTAGTTATGGTTACACCTGTAAACCATCATTCCTGGTTAAGACTACACTCTCCACTAACTGATCTTCTATCAATACATATAAAGTGAAAGAGATTAATGATAAAATCATTAAAATGAATAATGCGATAAGTGCTTTAGTATAAATGAGCAGGCTATGGGAACTAAAGCTTGGTGCAAACAGAAAATAGAATACTAACTACTAATCTTTGTCTATTTATTTATTTGTAGTTACAATTTTAAACAACTCACTTTATAACAGGCACATGGTTATGGATGAGCTACATTCATTGAGGCCGGGAATGTGTGATCTGGAACTCAAAGTAATGTCAGTATGCAAGCATTTTATACAAAGAAGCTTTAGAGGAAGGGAATTTTCAGTAAACACAGAAAAGTATACAGACAATCATCAATTAAGAAGACAATCTTTGTATAAGCTTAAAGATGTGTAGTCAATAACTCCTTATCTTATTTCTGCAGAGGGTACTTTTAAGAAGCCTTAAAATGATGATTATGTTGGAGGAGTAGAGCAATGCATTGGTAAAAGCAGGCTATATTCAGGAATGAATACAGTCAAAAATATATAACACTGGACCCCAATAGTAATTTCCATAATACATAGGCTAAGAGTGTGAACAGTTCAGCTGGTGAGTTTATGTAGTCATTGAGAGACTTAAACAATCATGTGAATTTTCTGTTTTTATTATTATGCTCGTGAACTTTCTGAAGCTCAACTCTCAAAAATGAGAGTCGACAAGACACTGTTGATGTGGATAGTGTTTATTGTAGAGGCCCACATTATAGAGGCTGGTAAGTCTAACATCAAGGTTCTTAAGATTAGGAGTCTGGTGAGGGCCAGGCCCTTATGTACAGATAGCGTTTTCATACTGTATGATTTCATGGCTGAAAGAAAGAAGGCTCCTTGCCATGTCTTATAGTAATTGTGGGTCTCAGATTCTGCCCCTGTAACCTAATCATTGCAGCTAGCTGAGCTCTAGAATACCACACAATTGGGGGTTAGAGTTTCAACCTTTGGATGCCAAAGGGACAAAAACACTTAGTTTATAGCATATCAGCTAAGTCATAGAATCACTGATGGATTTCTTTTTTTCTATTTTCTGATCTCAGCAGAATACCATTGGACCTCTAATATCACAAAGCTACTTAGTGAAAGTTATAGTTTTTAATTTTCAGGTAATTCATCACATGAGTAATAAAAAGTTATCCCTTCATAAAATATTAGAAAAATGTTGCTATATAATTTTAAAGGAGGGAGAGTTGCACAAAATATGAATAGGTTAATTTTAAAACTGCAAGTCTTACTTATCTTGGACAGTCTCAGAATTAGATAATAAGAAAAAAAATGAAAAGATAAATGTGACAAAAACTTATTTCAAAATAATAGGAGATCATAAATACTTTTTATATTCAGGGATAACCTATCCAGCAAATTCAAATGTGATTCTCCAGATAACTGCTTCCCAGATGAATGTATTTTTATATTTCCTTGTTAGAGTGTATTAGTATCATGTGCTTATATTCACTTTGAAGCAGTTTAGCCAGTAGAAAGGCCTTATTATAGCTTCACATAAAAACAAGAAGAAAAGAGTGATAAATTTGACTCCATAAAAATTAACACTGAAAAAGTCTGAAGACAATGGTAATAGAGGAAAAGATATTTCTTTTCCAAATAATGGCCTAATAGTACCATAAAATAAAAAAAGCACTTCAACAAATTAACTGACCAATCTTGTCAGAAGGAAAGGTACAAATAAACAAAAAGTTACAAATCAACAAATCAGGAGAAGTTGAATCATAGTAGTACTTCATGTTTACATTTTAAAACTCATTATTCCATAAAGCAATAGGAGTACAACATAACAGGTTTGTAGGTGTGATTACTGCATGCAGTTTCACAAACATCAAAACATTTATGAGTGAAGTGTGTTCATGTGGGCCACTATGCTGTAGATTGATTTGTAAATGGTTGCATACTCTATTCAAGATAATTTGAGTCCAAGTATAGACATGAAGATAGTTCCATTCCTCTTCTCGGCTTTTATTCTTCAAATGTCCTTTTACATGTTCAAAACAGCATACACACTGGTTTTTAATGCCTCAGTATGATAGTAATTGAATGGCATGATCTAAATCTATTGGTAAAGATGTGGTTTCAACCAATACACTAGCATTTTATGCCACCATGCAGTGAAAGGTGGTGATTTTAAAGATAGAATTCAAAAATATACAATAAACACAGTGTGCAGCTGTACATATAATGTGTTCTAATTTGTATGAAAATGAAAGGAGAATGTATACGTTTAATCTTGGGGGTGTCGGCATAGTACACTTGTTTTCATAAATGTCATAAGTCTATACATGCTGCTGAAAACCTGCTTCTCTCAAAAATAGAAAGTAAATTTTTAAGATAGAGGTAAAAAGAGGATTACTAATACATAGACTTGTGTTATTCCTGAACATAGCACTACAGTAATTATATATAGTATTAGATAAAAAGTGTATTACATAGTAATTATATATAGTAATATATATTAAGTATAGATAGGTATTATTTTAATATATGTATATTGATTCACAACGGGGCTGTTATTCTCAATTTTATTAATACATTATGAACAGCATTTTATATTAAAATGACCCAAGATTTTTCCAAAAATAATCATGATTAATATAATGATATTTCAACACTGTATATCCAATAATCTTATTTTAATTTTGTTGATTTTGAATTTTTGGATCATGCACAAATATTTCACAAAATGAAAAGTGCTAAATAGAAATAATATAATGGCTAAATGTAATTCTACTGATAGAGATTTTGTGATTCCTATAAAGATTAATGAACACAAAGTTAGCAATAACTAAAGAGCAATTAGCAACAATTAATTGACAAAGCTTTCCTGTGGAAAAATTTGATACATAAATATATAGCCACATACCAATTTTTAGAGTTATAGAGAAATCATTGAGTTCTTTTATGGAATATAAAATTCTTAACCTTATTTTAAGAATGATGGGACATATAATTTATGTTCATTTTTAATTCTACTATCTTTTAATTTCCAATAGTGTTTGGAGCTTTTTTTTAATGAACAAGTACAAAAGTAACTCATCAATGGTATCCTAAAAGTTAGAATTGGTATAAAAATTCTGGATTAATTCTTGTTCTGTTTTGTTTCATTTTTTCAAATCACACTCAACTGGTAGATTTAGAAAACAGAGTGGATCAAAATTCTGTTGAAGTATCTGGCTACAAAACTGCATAAACACCAATGAAGTTTTGTTGGATAATTTGAAAGATCTCAAGCACAGTTCTGCAGAGAACTGTAGTGAGAAATCAGGTAGCCAGAAAGGCCTTTTGATTGATATTTTCCTTCATTTCAAACTGAACTTGAACTTAGCGTAGCTGCTCTATGGTCAACAAAAGATTGTTGGTGATGAAGATAAATGTGTTAACTTTTTCATAAGACACTACCAACACCTTCATTGCAATATGAACTTGCACATTGTCCTATAATTTTCTCTGGGGAAAATTATTCTTAATAGCCAGGAGTCTGTAATGATGTCTACAGGGTTCATTCCATGGAGTATTTTTCTTCATTGCTGAAGAGTGATATGTCTGAACCAAGGTTTGGCTCTAGGCCATGGTCACACCAGCAGTGAACAAAGTGTGCACTTGGGGAGAGAACATGTCACATTTGGTACACTTGAACAGAAGGTCTGGCTTCAGTTTGCTGCTCAGCCGAGTTTCCAGACATTCTCAGGGGTGTCCTGTTGAAAAGGCTGTGGCTGGGACTGCAAGTTGCAAAAGCACTCAAGCTAAATTAATTATATTTCTGAGTACGAGGGGAGTAAAGAAAAAGAATCAAGTAACTCTGGGACCTGGGGAGGTAATTTCCTACTGAATTATTGCTTTGGAATTTTTAGGTGATCCAAGAATGCCAGAGGAGGGAGTGACTATTAACATGGACGCAAACTCCTGTTGGGGAATAGCTACAATTCTGTACCAGATACAGCACTGCAAACAAAGCTGTAACATCCCTATGTATAATCTTGCTACTTGAAGGGACTTATAGCACTGAGGAAGTCAATTACCTGGCATAATTAGGCACTGCTAGGGTATAATAGGGCATGCTCTGGGTCATTTTTATGCTATTCACATAAGAATCCTTGTGCTGACACAGATGGCAGGCTAAAGTCATGGGCCTGTCGCTATTTCTGAAGTCCAGTGTGACCCCAGAGATGAGGAAGTGCGCCATGAATAATGGTAGACAGATGAGGAGATTGTTCTGCGTTCCAGTTCTGCTTACTTTGCAGAGTTCTAGTCTACCTTTAGTCTACCTGGCCTAGTCTCAAAAGACTGCGGGACACAGTAATAAGACTGCAGGAGGAATCTGGGGAAGATTGTCATTTTAAACTGAGACCATTTCCATACTTGATTAGAGGCAAAACAATCACAGAACATTTACAGCAATTGTAGATGTCTTTCAAGTAAAAAAATTTCCTTTGGTGAAATGTCTGTGTAAGGTTAGCTGAACCCATTACAGGAGAAAGGGCAAGTCACCCTTTCAGCTCTTCAGTTTTCTCTTGTGTAAAATGGATGGGTTAAGTTAAATGATCTTTTAGGTAGATGTAGCGAAGGGAGAATTAGTTTTGAAGTTAAGCATTACTTAAATTCCCCATTGCAAAGCTATTAAATAAAATACGATTTAAGGAAGTCGAGGACTAGTTCATTACAGAGTCATTATGGGGATCAAGTAAAATAATGTTATGTTAATGTTATCTTAAGTTAATGTTGCTGTAAGACTCACAGAAAAGACTCAACGACAGGACCTTATATTCAGATTCTAATAAATGAGAACTAGAAATGAGTGTTCTGTGTGTATAAATTCCCAAATTATTTTTAAATAACTTCCTGTCATTGAAAGTACTCTGAACATTATGCTACTGCATGTTTAAAGAAGAAAGAATGCCAATGCCTATCTAAATTGATCATCTCAGAAATGATTAAGTATAGGATATACAGATTGTGGAAGCCAGCAGATATGTTTGCCACTTAAGATAAAAGGGTAATAGGTCCTGAACCTATCATAAAAGGAAGAGAATCTTCCTCCTGAGAATTGGTGTGAAAATCCAGTCTGATTCTTAATCGTAGTGAGTGCTTTCAAATAGATTTCTAGGCCAGGAACAAATTCACAAAGGGTGCTCAACTCCGCATATCAGGTACAAAACACCAGAGACTTCCCACCTATGCACGACCCCAGCACCCTGGTCGTTCTTGCCTCTGCACCTCAAAAAGCAACTCTGGGGTACACATGAGCTAGGCCTTATATCTCACGAAGGAAAAAGGAATCCTAGACCACGGTGACTTGCCAGATTCAAGATAGAACACATCCCATTTTGCTTTTCAAATAGCTCTGAACACTTTGAGCTGTTTTCACAAACCCACGTTCATGGTGAGCTCCTCAATGAGAAAATCCCTCCACGTGCCCACTTACTACGGGGACGAACCTACTAAACTGGTCTCCCACTCACTGTGTGTTGTAATCTAACCCCTGGTTGGATGGGATTTGAAGGTAATGTATTTGAGACATGATTCAGTTTAGAGGAACCAAGAGGGCAGGAACTCCACAGTGGTCTTAGTGTGCCTTAAGAAGCAAAGGAAGAGAGACTGGGGCAGAAAGCTTGTAACTTCCAGGCTTAAAATGGGCTCCAGAGGGAAGCGGTGTCTCAAAGATCAATGAGAAAAAGAGGAGGTGAAGGAGGAGTGGGAGGAGGAAGGAGAGGAGGAAGAGAAGGAAGAGAAGAAAGTGGAAAAGGAGCAGCCTCTTCTATGTGAACGCAGGAGAGAATAATTTAAGAAGTCTAGAAAGAGAAGCTTCACTTGAATCTCTCTAAGACAGTGCTCTGATCTAGGATTTTCAGTTCAGAAGTGTGAGAAAATATAGCACTAGTAAATCCGCGACCTCTTGTGAGAAAGAAATAAGAATACAACACAGAATAGGCATTCAATGTTAACTGCTAAAGTTTTACATGCTTAGAGCTGAAAGGAAGAGGTTTGAAGTAATTTCAGATCTAAATTAATCTGCACTGCTGTTAGTTATTATTCATGTGTGATAGACAAAATAATACTTTGGTCAGACAAAAATATCCACATATGAATCTGTAGGACTTTTGAGTATGTTTCCACACAGGACAAGAATTGTTTTCTAGATGTGATTAAATTTAATATCACAGTGTGTGAGAGATCATACTAGACCAGTAGGTGCATGTATTCATAAAACTTCTATACAAAGGATGCCAGTAGATGAGGAACATAGATGGAAGCAGATGTTTTACAAAATTAGAGACAGAGCCCGACTAATAATAGATGGAAGGAGTGGTAGACCTAAGGAGACAGAGAGAATTCTTGCGATCAAACTGCTCTTTAAATAGGAAGAGACAGCAAAACCAAGAAGGTAAGAGGAGGTTAAAAGTTCAAAGACGAGGAAGTAAATTCTCCTCTAGAGTCTCCAGAAGAAAGACAACTCACAATAACTCAATTTTTAAGACATACTACTTTCAATATTATGTGATGGTAAATTTCAGTCATTTTAAGAACAGCAATATTATTTTTACAATTGTATTAGGATAATGTAGTGTATTAGCTGTCTACATGAAATTCTTCGACATCTTCCTTTTCTTCTCTGCTAGGCACGAGCATGTCACTGTTGAATGAAACAGAAATGCATGCTGAATTTGCAGTACATATGATCACTCACCTCCAATGTTGGAAAAGAGTTGAGGACAAGTAGGTTTCCTCATACTTTACTCATCACTTATACAAGAACATCACAAAATGTTAGTATTAGGTTGAGAGTAATTCAATGGATGATATTTGCAACATTTCCCACATGGCGTTGATGCTTTGCTTAGAATAGAATTCTCCACTTGTCACTGGTTCATTGGCAAATTGGATCCATTATAATACCCAGGGACTGATCTTTCCTCTCTGATACTATGTCTGCTTCTACAATTCTCACAAAGTGAGTGAACATTTAAAGAAAGTTGATTTGACAGTATGCACGATGGTGGGGCTGGGGGGGGCAGTGAGGGTAAAGATTGTCAACAGTGACATCACACCAGTCCACATCCAGTCACCTGGCTTTCAGACATTCTCCCTCTGGGACCTGGCAGCACTTTCTGCCTCCTCTGAGCCTCTGTTTACTCAAAAGGACTGCTAGGGCTGGTTGAAGAGCCCTTCTATCAAAAGCCAAAGACCAGAGCATTTCACATTTTGAAACTTTTTTATGCAAATATGATTCTGGAGACAGAACAGGTAGCTATACCTGATCCATGTGTACAAACCTAGGGAAAATTTCATGGAGTATTTGCCATGTACCTGGATCATCTGACCCCATTACTGGATATCAGGTGTGGAACTTTTTGTTCATGACACTCAAGAAGTGTCAGGTTTTTATTTTTATCTCTGTAGTATTTTGGATGATTAGATGGGGTATGACCAATCAATATAACATTTGATTAGAGAAAATCCATATTAATTAATTTTTAAAATTTTATTTTCTCATAAAGATGCTGTACAGAGAGGTTACAGTTACACCAGTAAGATAATGAGTACATTTCTTGTCAATCATTTTTACCCCTCCTTTCTTTTTCTCCCACTATCCCTTCTCTCCCCCACCTCCCTCACTCCTCCACACACACCAAAGTTGTAAAGTTCGTTTGCAACATAGTGTCTCGTGGGTATCATTGTTGCGATCAATATTACTTTAGATTATGTATGTAAATGCTAAAAATACTGCATGGTACAGAATACTTACTCTGAAAGCAGTAGCTATGGGTGCTATTGTTAGAATTATCACCAGGATAGTTCCAACTAAACCAAATAAATATCCATCTTTCAAATAACAATCCACGGTTTCAATATTGAAATGGTCATTAGCCTTCAGCCAATGTCTTATATCTAGAAACCAAGTGACCCTTTACAATGCTGCCAAAGACACAAGCGTCACACATTCTCCTTCCATTTCAATGGCTCCCTTTCAACCACGTAATGTTACTAGAAGTGTATTGTCTGAAAAGTGAGTCATTCGGATGCTGTTGCCATTACATTACCATGTGTAAATCAGAATCATGTTTGAGCTTGTTAGCTGCATAGTCTTAAATAGACAATGGCTTCTATGTCTGTATATGCACTGGCTTATAGAGTCAGTCTTTAAACAATCACTGATCTGGATAAAGCATGAGTCAAGCCATAGCTTGTTGAATTGGTCGCACAGATATTTCCGTCATTAAGAAATCTCGGTATCCTCTGTATTGAATTATATTTGTGAAACTTCTGAATTATGTTAGCAAATATCCAATGCTCCCAGATGTATTAAGCTTGTAATAAATAACAGGATACATTTTATATTAAACATTCATAAGATATACATACTTACATACTGAATACAGAGTACACATATTTAACATATACTTATAAATATTCCCCTATATGTTGTTAAATTATTATCTCTAAAACCTGAACAGAACTGTAGGCTGTCTGTACACAGTATGGCAGGGTGGGGCTTGCACTGTGAGCTTCTGCTATGTGGTGTCACAATCTGAATCTATACTTTTATGTCACTCAACAAGCAAATTCCAGTGTTCTGTCAGAAATGGCATCGATGTCTTTCCATTTCCTAACAAATGGGGCAATGTCATTTTTTCTGATGGAGATATAGAATTCCATTGTGTATATATACCATATTTTCTTGATCCATTCATCTACTGAGGGGTATCTGGGTTGGTTCCATATCTTAGCTATGGTAAATAATGTTGCAATAAACATCTTTGTGGTGGTAGCTTTAGTGTGGTCTTGTTTATAAACATTTGGTTAAATGCCCAAAAGTGGGATTGCTGGGTCATAGGGGAGGTCTATGTGAAGTCTTTTGAGGAACCTCCATACTGCTTTCCAAAGTGGTTGAACAAGTTTACACTCCCACCAACAATGCAGTAAGGTTCCCTTCTGTCCACATCACCTCCAGCATCTGTTGTTGTTAGAGTTCTTGATTTTTGCCATTCTAACTGGAGTGAGGTGGTATCTCAATGTTGTTTTGATTTGCATTTCTTTTATGGCTAGGGAGGTTGAGCATTTCTTCATGTGTCTATTGGTCATCCTTCTTTCTTCTTCAGAGAAGTTTCTCTTTAAGTCTTTAGCCCACTTATTTATTGGGCAGTTGTTTCTTTGAGGATTTGTTGTTAGGAAAATGAACCCTTAGATATGTATTTTAATGTTTGTTTTCTTACATGCATTTGTTTCTAACGCATTTATAAGATTATTTCTTTGTTGCTTTGTATGTCCCTCCCCCACAGTATAACCCCTGCTTTCACTATATTTGATGTCGGTATAATTTGTGGAGGAGATGGGGAAAAACAAGTCGTTTAAGGATACAGGTGGACCCGTTGCAACAATGAGAAGTACAAGTTGTCATGTAGAAAACAAACTTTACAACTTTGGTGCAGGGGAGGGGGGGGGAAGAGGATTGGGTGGGGGGGTGGAGGGGAGGCTGGGAAGGGATGTGAAGGGTAAACAAAGGAGGAGGCTGCAATGCTTGATAAGAAATGTACTCATTATCTTGCCCATGTAATTGTAACCCCTCTGTAGAGTATGTCCACAAAAATATAAAAATTAAAATTAAAAAAAAAGAAATGGCATCAATGGCTTCAAGAACAGTCAATCTCAATTTTTTTCAGTGTTGATATAGAAACAATAAGATATCACCTGGTAATTGCAATATGTACAACAAATATACAATTGGGTAATTACTTCAATCGCCATGTGTGTTCCATTATGGAACATAATCTCTTTGAACCTTTTGAACACAACTCTAAATCAGCTTGTAATCTTTTATGTTTGCAAATTAATAGAATTAACTAAATATGGCCCAGAGTTTGAATATCAATTTTATTAGCATTTAATAACCATTTTCTTCAGTTTTATAACCATGGTCTTCTCATTAGAGAACATAAAAGTTCTCATGCATTTTAAAAAATACCTGCACATATTAAATGTTAGGTCTGCAGACATTTTAAATTTAGATGACTTTAGTGTGTTGCTGAGTCTGTGCTAAAAGGCTTGATTTTACCTTTATTACATTCTAGATAATTTTCTACACTGCACAGGCGATAACACAATTCATTTGGCCGGAGGAGACCTGAGATATATCATGTGGAACGAATATCTGTTCCTCAATGGCAGCCTGAAGCTTTGGTTTTATTGACAATTAGCTATCAGAATTATTTTCATACAGGTACAGAATATTTTGTTGGCTTAATTTCTTCAATAATTCAATAAACATTTACAGAGGGACTTGAAATCCTGGTACAATGGCAGTTATTGGCATTATAAATAACTATTTTATTAGCCATATTTCATAAAGCGAATAGTGGAAAAGTGATTTTCATGTGGCACATATTTTTAGTGGCTTATTATTACATTAGGATGCAATCAGTCCTTAAGAAGGACATAAAGAAATGATTCAATTGTTTTCTAGGTTTTGACATGCCTTATGAAGTTTGTATTCTAATATTTGCAGCTTCCGATGAATGCAAATTAGAAACAAGAGCTTTTATGTTATACTCTTCAGACTCCAGCCTGCAGCATGAGTTACTGGGAAAGAATCTTCCAGACACAGGAAATTTTTGAATGAGGAAGGAAATAAAAAATGGAAAGACATGACCTGGAACTGCAATGTTTTATGACTTACCTGCCTGTCTCCGTGTCTCCTGACACTGGAGAGGTGGGCTGAAATTAGCTGTTATCTCTTCAGTAACACAAGAAAGAGTTGTCAAATCAGAAATAAAAATAGCAGAAACATCCCTTTGGATTGTCTGAAACATGATATTGTAAACTGGTGTAAAACATTAAACAACTGAATGAAAATTCAAAAACATATATGTAAATATATTCATACTGTCATCCCTTAGAAGCTACAGATATAAATTCTAAGCTTCTGAGGATGTTAAAATTCTCGGATACACAAGTCCCTTACATTCAATGACATGGTATTTGCATGGAATCTACACACATCCTTCTCGCTAGGTTAATTACGATTGTAATTAAATACACACAATGCAATGCAATTGCTATGTAAATTGATGTTTTATTTATTTATTCATTTCAGTTATTAATAAAACAGTCAGTATGTGCTCAGCACAGAGGCAACATTGCTATTACTGTTGCCTCTAGGTGAATTCTAGGGAGATCTTAAAAAGAAAGAGAAGGTAAATTGAGACTTCTTGTGTTTCCCAATTTTTGCTGCTACGAAAATTGAATTCAGAGACAAAACGAAGTAAAGAACCGGGGAGTGTAAATCTAGGCTAATATGGGGAAATGCAGGGCACTTCAGAAATGGGTCACAGAAAGGGATCTGTTCACTTTCTCTTTTTCTCATATGGGGTTGGTAGAGAAGTCAATTTATCAAGTAGAAGGCACTAAGTGTGTGTCTTTGTTGTGGTGTATGTGGACTTGGGTCTTCATTTTCAGTGCTTCTCAGGTGAGGTGGCTTATACTCTGCAGTTGTAGTGACCTCCCAGCACCGTTCTGTTTGCCTAGTTGCTCCAATGGCTTAGTCTACCTATTAAGTTAACTGCGAGATAGCCGCCCTTAGCGTCATACGTCAGATACGGTGGGTTTAGTTGTAACTGCTGGAGCTTTCGAGGGTAAAAAGTAGTAAGAGGTGAGGCTAAAGTGAAGGAAAAATCCCTGGGAGTGTGCCCTGGAAAAGACATATCTTGTCCTTAGCCATTTCCAGTTCCTCTCTATTTCCCAGGCACTGTGAGGTGAGAAATAGAATTCCATCATATCTTTCCTCCATGATATTCTGTCTTATCATAAATCCAGATACAAAACAGCTTGGCTAGTAGGAGCTAAAATATCTGGTTGCATGGGGCAACATAAATCCTTCCTCCCTTAAGTTGTTTTTCTCAGGTATTTTTGTCAAAGTGACAAAGCTCCAGCACAGAATCTCATGGTTGGATACTATTGGAACACTTAAGCCAAGAAATGAAATAATATGAGATTTAAAAATCAGTGTGGTTGATGCATTGAGAGTGTACTGAAGAGGAAATAAAGGCAGAGACAAGTATATTTCTGATTAAGTAAGATTTGCCATCCTATATGAGGGAAGATGGTGGTTTGGGATAGTAAGATAGCAATAAAAATGGGAAGAGTGCTTGGATCTTGGATCATAGACTTAATTAGAAGATAATAAGATTGGCTCCTGGATTCAAAGAAAGAAACTAAGATAAAGTCAAACTAAAGTTTTACTAGTGTTTGCTTCTTCCTCCTGCTTCTGTTTATTTTTTCCTTTCTTCCTTCCTTTATTCTTTTTCCTTTTCTTCTTTTTCTTTTTTATCCTCATTTTCTCTTTCCTTCTCTCCTCATTTCTTTTTGTGCCCTTTTTTATCTTCTTATTTTCTGCTTTCTTTTTTTCTGAGGAAAGATGATTTTAATCAAGGTAAGAAGAAATGTCAGATTGGCATCAAAGTAGAAATGTAGAATAAGATATGTATTTGAAGCATGGAGATTGGTGGTATTGTGAAGAGTGATTGATCATGGATAGAAGGCAGCCTTATTATTGAGAAGAACTTAGAATTTAGTAAACAAGATGAAGGTTTGAGAAGCCACTACACCAGCTGTTTTTTTATAAGCCAAGTTACCAAAAAATGTTTCAGTGAAAGATTGTTTAAAACAATTTTGACATCAATTCAGATGAGAAAGCCTTGTTGTTAGTCATTTTGTAAGAATGGTGATGAAAATGTACTTGAAAATGTTTTAAGAAAAACCTGAAGAGTTTAATTGATAAAACAATTCACGTGTGGTGAATTGCCTCAGTGGTAGTCTATGTATAAAGGAAGAATCAGAAAGAAGATGAAACCAAAATGAAATGAATTGAGACAGGAAATCCTAGTAATAATGAGCCTGTTGAAGTGCAACAAATGCCTAGGCCAGGCACAGGGGACTGGGACTGACTTGCAGGACACAGGGTAAAGCGATCATGATCTGCATCACACCTGCCTCCTTGGTGTTTCTGGAGAGTAGCAGTAGCATCTCATAGGTGGGGTACCTGGTCCATCTGAGAGGATGATGGGAGAGTTACTTCTGCAGACATTCTTTTCCTCAGACCAGGAAGCTTACCCAGTTGTGTGTGAGGACTTTAAGAGCGGTGTTAGATTGGAAAGGGAGAAGATTTGATTTTTCGACTTAAGAGGAATAGAAAAGTAAATGGACTAAATAATTGAAAATGAGCTATGACCTTGCTAATATTTTACAGGTGAACCAGTCAGTCTCAAACAGAGTGGCGTCGTCAAAACTGGTAGATGACAAAGACTAGCCTGTATGGGAGGAGACAAGGATGGAAGAAAAGGGAAAGCGGGAAAAAACACAGTAGAAGGTTAATAGATACCAAGAATAACATTCTTCATGAAAGGGGTAGCCAATGATCCACATACAAAGAGCTAAAAAAAAATGGTTGCTTTTTTCTTTCTTTTTTTGGGGGGAGGGTCCGGTAGTGGGGCCTGAACTCTGGGCCTGGGTGCTGTCCCTCAGCTCTTCAGCTCTAGGCTAGCACTCTATCACTTGAGCCACAGCGCCACTTCTGGCTTTTTTCTTTTTGCTTATGTGGTGCTGAGGAATCAAACCCAGGGCCTCGAGCATGCAAGGCAAGTGCTCTACCACTGAGCCACCTTCCCAGCCCCAATGGTTGCTTCTTAAAGGGACTGAAATCTGTCTTTACATCAGATAGAAGTATTTTTCTCTTTGTGTTATATGCATGGAGAATTTTGAAAAACCAAATATTTGAAATATTTTAGAAAGTTAAAGGAGTGTATGCTCTATTATATACATACATGTATACTATATGAGCTATAAGTTATAGGAAATATGATAATTGTTTATACTTCATGGCCTGATTAACATTCAAAAGTTTATATTTCCAGCTCTCTATGGTTAAATCCTTAAAGTTAGAAATTTGCAGGTGTACATTTTAGGGAATAGCAGAGCTAGGTAGACTACCCATCAAAAACGTGGTAATAAAATAATCAGCCTTTTATTTTCCTTGCAAAAGGCATCTGGAATATCCAGAATCAAACAGAGCTGGAAAAAATATATGTTTCTAATCTATTGATTATGGATACAACTACTATATATTTCCCAGCCAAATTCTTCCTAATTTAGATTCAAGACCATTGTTAAAATTATCTTTTAACAAGTATACTATACACTCTAAGTTCTATGGCTTATGCTACTGTCAAACCAGAGCTAAATCTAAGAAATTAAAACAAAAATCAAAGCATCTACATCTGGAGAAGGTTTGTATTCTGCATTTAAAGATCTATTTTCAGAGAGGAACCTTCTAGGATCCTGAACAGGATCACTGCTTCATGAATGCTCACACCAGGACCTTGGGATCTTGTACCTTCAGCCTTCTGCAAAGAACCAGGAGGAGCATTCTGTGATTCTCCTCACGTCTCCTCCACTGTGATGAACTGTTCATGGCTGAACCGTGACCTGGGATGCCATTGTTTTTACTCTTCCAGCATTCTGGGAGTTGAGAAAAGAACTCAATTAATCTCCATAACATTCACGCGGGTGGGTTTGTTGTATACCCACGGTCTTCATTACAATTTCAGACCAAGAACAAGGTCTGTCTGCAAATGACATCCAATGAGCCATGAAAGGAAGTGAGGATATTCACCACCCTGGAGAGATTCCAGCAGCTTCTGCACTTGCGATCAGCATAGAACAGATGGGAGCAGGGTGACTGGTTTAATTAGAATATTCTAATAGCAGAATTCTGAGCATCACACAGTTCTATCAGTCAGCTGAAAGGCCATATCGTCCACCAGTGTAATTATTTCACTGGGAAGATATGTCAAACTATATCTCTAATATATATATATATAATGTATATATATACAATATATATAATGTATATATATACATGTATATATATTGAAGTGAATTTCAGAAGATGATTGTGAAAATAAACTCATTATAGAAATGATAATAGATATCTAAATCTTTATGAGAAATGAATCTCTGAAGGGACTCAAATGTTTTTTTCCTCTTATTAATTGAAATAGCTTGTTATTTGAAGCTCCTGGTGTCCTCCAAATTTAAGAATGATACATTAATGATACATTTTATCTATTCAGGAAAAGAGACATTTTTAAGACATCAAAGGTAGTTTGTAAAACATACAGCATTTATTTTGAGTTACTGAACTCTTGAGGGAGTAGTAATAAAAAAAAAATCCAATTCGTAGAGAAAGATAGCATACCATACTATACTTTTGAACATATTTGGTTACAATAGAGTTCAAATTATTTTTAAATATTATTTAATCATAAAATATTTGAAGGCTTTCCTTAGCATATTCTATCATTCTGAAATTTGTATTTGAAAAAGAAGGACCAGTATATTTAGACATTTTAGGGTAATATATAGGTTTATATATATATATATATATATATATATATATATATATATATATAAACTTCCAAATAGTATCATTCATTCTAGTTTCAACTTATTCTGTATTTTACAGAAAAGAACCAGCTTTTCTATGATAATGAACGAATGATACAGCACAAGTTTCAGCATATGGTGCTTACTATAAATTGTGATAGCAGCACTCTAGAACTTATATCACTTGGCTTTAGTAGAACCCTCATTCCACTTGTTAAGGTAGTGATGAGAAAAATGTATCCCTAAATCTTATTCATGCATACCTCTTAGAGGAAATATTTCCTTCAAATCAAAATAGCCAACTAAATTTAATGGAAGGTGAAATTATCTATCCATCTATCTATCTATCTATCTATATCTACATCATAGCATATATGTATACATGTATATGTGTGTATAGGCGTATGTCTGTATATATACTCCTATCCAAATATCACTAAGAGCAGTTTCAATTTTCTTTTGATAGAATGAATAATTATATGCACATTTTTCATACACTTCCATGCTCTATCTTCTTGAAATAATGTATCAAATTTATAAATTTTTAAGTAACTTTACAACTGTATAACACTTATTTAAGAAGCAATGGCAAATACCTAGTAATAAATACCAGAGAAGAATGTAAATTGCACAGCCCAAAGCAAGTCTATCAATGCCTACAGCCTGCAGTTTCTAGGAGAGATACGTGCTGCAGGAGGCCAAAAATCTCCACCGAGTGACAGCACTGCAGGGTTTGGGGGCATTTTTATCAGGCTATACTGATCTGCCAACAGTTTTTACCCATACCAAAGGCCAAATGCACTATAATACTGCTTAGCACCCATGCCAGATGCAGGGGCTCACACCTATAATCTTAGCTACTTAGGAGGCTGAGAACTGAGGATCACAGTTCAAAGCCAGCCCAGGCAGGAAAGTCTGTGAGACTCTTATCTCCATTAAACCACTAGAAAACTGGAAGTGGTGCTGTAGCTCAAGTGGTAGAGCGCTTGCCTTGAGCTGAAGAGCTGAGGGACAGCACCCAGGCCCAGAGGTCAAGCCCCACGACTGACAAAAGAAAAAAAATAGCACCCAAAACAAATGTACTCTAAAAATGTTTAGCACCTGAAACAAATCAAATTTTAAGTGAAAAATGAAAACCCAGTTAAAGAAAGTGGAAGGGAAATGATCCATGTCTGAGAAAGGCTAGGGAGGAGACAGCTCAGGCTCCTGTGTTGCTTACATTACACACATCTACACAGTGGTGAGGTGTATGAGGATGACCTAGTGATATTTAAATAACCGACAACAATACTAACGTTTTGTAATTTAAACATTAGCAAACTATATCAAGATTTGTCTGAGCAAAGGATGGTATTCGTTAAGGCAACAAGGAGGAGACATAAGAACCATGAGTTCAAGATCAGCCTGAGCTGCATTGGTCAAGCACTAGCAGTTGCCTGTAATCCTGGAACACTAGGTACTCAACAGACTGAGTCTTGGGGAAGTCAGCAGGGGAAGAAAAGTCCATGAGACTTCTTCTCCAAATTAACTAGAAAAAAGCTGAGCTGAAGCCTTGGCTCAAGTAATAGAATACCAGCCAGGAGCATGTAAGTAGACTAAATGAAAGTGAAGATCTGAGTTCAGCTTTCATAATGGACAAAACAAAGACTTTTTGAAGATTTCATTGTACACCAACTCAGCATAATATGCATTAATTTTTATGTGAAGAGGAGTCAACTTGAATAAGAATCACTGTCTCACTCTCTACTGCCTCAATTCTGACCTAAGTACCAGGCCTCTGTATCTCTATTAGTCAGGGTTTTGTTTTGCTTTGACTAACACATATAAGAGAACAAATTACATGAGTAAAGGTTTGTTCTCATGGATCAGAGATGTCAGGCAGTCATGTGGAGGAGGGCCTACTGGACCAGAACATCTTGGTAGAAAAGAGAAAGGATACAGAGAGGCACCAGAGAAGGCTATAGTTGTGAAGTACTCACCTCCAGTGAGTTTCTTTCTCTCAGGGGCTCACCTCCTACCATTCACTGCTTTCCAGTAATGACATCTACTATAAATTCACCAAGGAATTCATCCAGTCACTTCTAAAACTCATTTGTTGGAGATCAAACTCCAGTACATCAGGCCATGTGAAATATCTCATATTCATTTAATAACATCCCACCAATGGACATCTCATCATGAAAAATCACATTTAATCGTGTCTCCTTGAATCTCCAAACTCTGGAAGGTTCCAATATTGTTCAAAAGCCCAATTTCAAAGTCTCCGTCAAGATTGAAGGCAACTCTTAACCTTTGAACACTTGTGAAAAATCCAAACCAACTTACATACATTCTGATACAATGACAAAAAATAAAGATTCACATTTTCAAAAGGAATAATGGGAATACAGAAAGGAGGAATAAACCAAAAGAAGGGGGAAAAAAAACCTGTGGCCGACATCTAGCCTTGAGGGGATGTGGTGTCCATGATCTGAACCTCGTGGGCTTTAGCAGACCTGTCTTATCATTGGCATCTCCAGATCTGTGAGTTTCCAATGCAGTGCTGGTTTCACCCACACTGCTGCATACCCTGTCCTTGGGGCTGGAGGGGTGGGTTCCTTCAGGGAGTCCTGGCTCCCAAGGCATTCTTTTGAAACCCCCCCCCCCAAGCAAACCTCCACGACTTCAAAATTCACATATTTCTTCAGGTCTGGGAATCCAGTTTCACATGGGAAATAAGAAAGATCACATTTGGCACCAGCCCCAGAAGTTTGTGGGGACAAAGAGGAGTGGAGACAAAGGCTACGGTGGTCTCTAATTGCCTGGAGAGCTGAACCCAAGAAAACACTTCCCTGGGATACTCTGAGCTAATGGGGCCTACCAAGCAGGGTGTGTCTGTTCCTCAGGAAAAGACACGCTCAAATGAGTTTCCACTTCTCACTTCATAGCCTGAGATGGAGGAAGGGTAGTGTCTAGTCCATCTCTGAGATAACCACAGAGCATTTCTCCACTTGTCCTAGATCCATATGTTTGGCTTCCTTGTAATGGCGCTCATTTCTTTTACAACCACACCTTCCTTGATCACAAACTTCAGTGTGCTCATTTACTAGCCAAATTACATGTTGTTGTTGTTGTTGTTTTTAATTCTCATGCTCTGTTGTGTGTGTGTGTGTGTGTGTGTTTGCTCCAGATTCTCACTGTAAGTCTGTGAAGCAGCCAGCAGTAAACTTGTCGCAACCCAAATGCTATTACTGTCTTGGAATTTCCTCCACCGAATTATTTAGTCTGTCACCACTACACTCAGCCTCTTGTGAAGTTTCAGACATGGCCAAAATGTAGGCAAATTATTTTCCCAGGATTTTTATGACACAATTGGCCTCTAGTCCATTCCCAATTGATATCCCATCTGATATCTGGTGAGAACAACTGCACTTCTAGTCATCTCAGCAACTATCAGAATCATACCTACAGCTGTGCCTCACTAGAATCTCTCAAATGACTCCCACAGATGTAAAGGACTAAGAAAGTACAACAGCCCTGTCCCCTTGAATAAGGACCAATCCCAACTTGCCCTGCTATCTACAACTGTAAGCAGACTCCAGACTGCAATACATTGCAACTGAGTGGCACTTTCTGACAAGCATGGTCCAGACGCCAACCATGAGAGTGAAATTCTCACACTTGGAGCCAGAGCAAGGCATATGTTATGGGTTAGGACAAAAACAACTTCATCCTTCTGGAATATACTTGGTTTGTGTTTATACAACTATCAAGACTCTGAGATGACTCTAATGGTTTTATCTATCTATGCTTTGCTGGAAAATTGAAGAAATCATTTGATCATATTTTACATGATGCTCCACACAGAAAGAATAGTGGAAAGGATGCTCTTCAAAGAAAGCATTTCAAAATGTAAGTTCATCAGTTCCCATCAACCTTCTATGATGAGTGGATTGAGAAGCTATAATGGAGTAAGCTTGGCGTGAGTTGAAGGGGAAGAGGAGACCTCTAGACAGATTTCTCATTCAATCTAGAGATGTTTGGTAGCATGATGGACCTTCAAAGGAGCTTAGGTCTTAGAGATCGGTAGTTGGTTGAAGTTATTTTAAGATTTATAGTCGGAGGATGGAGGAAGAACCCGTGGTGACTGGCTCCACAATTAGGAAATGGAATTTTCCTTAAGAGGCATTGTAAACATCCAAGTCCAAGTGCTTTTACATTTCCAAGTCTGTGTGGTCTTTTGTGTGTTTCAGAAATGCCAGAAGGCTAGCAAATGAAAAAAACTCTCCACAGTATTGGAGGTTCAAAGATCTTCAAGTCCTGAAGCCCACGGTGCTGTATCTCTCCTCCTTTCTCCCAGTCACATAATTTTGTTCTTTCATTGACCTTGGTCTCCTTAAAGGTAAAAGACGTTGGTAAGCCTCATCTCACTGTGCAAGTTTTCTGTGTTGGAGTGTATTTATTTAAAGAAGTCAGGAGGAAGGAGAATATTATTACTGAGCTTAATTTCACTTTGAAAGGAAAGCTAAAACATCACATGCTAATGTGCTCAGTTTCCTAAACAAGTCCCCTTTGAACTGTAAAAGCATTTCTTGGTCAAAAGCTCCTCTATTATTTTTTTTCTCTTTCCATCAAAGGACTAGAAAAACATGCTGGGTTTTCTTTTAAAGTTTTATTCCATATTCTATCAATTAGTTATCTTGAAAGCTTTTTAGGGATAGTTTTATTTTCCCAAATATGTTCAGATATGCAATAATCAGGTAATTAATGTATTTTTGGAGGGATAAGGTCTGCCAATTTTGTTTGTAATGAAGCAGGATATTGAGAAAAATAAAATTGGTCAAATCCTTTACACATCAAATCCTTTGCAACGATTTGAATTTTCTCCAAACGGTCGCATTCATTCTTGTTCCTAGTAGCTATTTGTGAAAGAGACCGTAGAAGAACCATTTATGTTTGTTTAATTCCTTATATGTTTGAAAAATCTCACCTTCTATTAAAAACACCTTCATTTACTCTGTGCCTCTGACCTCTTATGATCACTCAGTGTATCTTTTCTGGCTAGGAGCCTCCTTTATTGCTACCTATATGAAGTCAGCAGTCTGTTAGATAACACTTAAAATTCTTGAAAAGCATCCTATGATATTACCCAGTCTTCACAGAAAGAGATAATACCATGTCTTTCTCTCATCCCTATCATTGCACTTCTATTTTCTTCTATTTAACATTCTGTTCCTTCTTCCTGTTGCCTGACTGTGAGAGTTTATGATCTGACCATTGGTCTTCCACTTCTTTCCAACATTTATGCCTTTAGTAAACTTGTCTCCCACTATTAACTCATTTCAATAATTGTGCGATGTCCAAGGTAGATTATAGGGCTCTAAGAAAGCCCTGAAAAGGGAAAATGTGACACACAAATTAGGTCTAAAACTTTAAGAAGTTACTCTGGACTGTTATTTGAACATCTGAAACATGTTATATTATAACCTATCAAGCCTGACCACATAATCACAGGAATCACCAAGCAGTGGTGACACCAGAATACAGCATTACTCCAGTGTATTTCACATGACTCATACCTGTGAGAGAGGTTGACTTAATATTTCTAAATTATGTGAGCATCTGACTCCATAGTAAATCGCTCATTCCTAATCTTTGTTCTTTTTTTCATTTTCATGGTTTTTGACACTGAATGAATCACTTTGATTCAGGAAGGAGAGTGGGAAGAAGGTATGGAGGGAGGGAAAGTAAGAAGGAAGGAGGGAGGGAAGGAAAAATACTTCAGAACCCTTGTCTCTGAACAAAAACTGAAACCAAAAATGAAAGCCACAACACTTACAAGATATACTTAAGAAAAAACTATTCAACCGATAATTCCACCCATAAATAGTCTAATGTAAAAAGCAGAATATTCTTTTTGTTTTCAATTCATGGTGGTCCCATGCTTCATTGATGGTTATGACCTAAACAACAGAGAAAATGGAGAGACTTTGTCCTGCTTCTGAAGACCTTTTTCTAGATTATGCATGTGTAAGTGCTAGCAACAATTCAAATTCAGTTGTGTTCCTTTCTGTCAAGTTGAAGAGATGAAATGACTTTTCAAATGCTTCGCACTTTCTTTTCAAAGAACCCTAAAAATGTAAGAGATTTACTTATTAAATATCTCATAGACAAGAAAAATGACTTCTTAATTTTCTTACATTTATCATACCTTTTTGTGTCTATATATTTACCAGGACTTTAGTATTAGTAAATTATAGTTTGGAGCACTATTCTGAAGGGTATCTCTTAAATATATGCTGCAGCTATGGGGAAAATGGAAATTGACATGTAAGAAACTCAGAAGAAAGAAATAACTTTTCTGAACAAAGGATCCAACACCAACTTGAAGGTATTTTTCAGTATCATGGTGATTATGCTGTAAAATCAGCCAATTAATGAGTGTCACACTAACACATCCAGTTTTACACCTTAGTAACACATCAGCATACTCAAATTCTATAGAGTGCTTAAGTTTCTCAACTGCTTGACCTTCCCTGGTGTTACCTGCTCTAAGTCCCATCCAGCAAGACTTCCTTTCTAGCTGCTATTGTCGAAGACAAATTAACTTTTACAACCTGCTCAACGTTTCCATCAGCTTTGCAGTCTTTCTTACTCTGTTTCTCTGTTCTTCCGTCTTCCAAAGTGTGCTAATTATGATATCTATTCATAGGTACTTTGGGAAAAATAAGTAAAACATAGAAAATTTGGATTTTATGCACCCGTAAAATGAAGACTCTTCATTCATATAATCTAGTTATAAAATACACAAATTCATCCATTCAGCCATTAATGCAGGGGGCTAAATAACATTTATACTCCTTTATCTCAAAAGAGGAACAAATCCCATCTTTGAAAAGCATCCCAGTTCAAGCAACAGGTTTGATAGTAACAGCTCTGACAAATTTTCATACTAAGCATATATTACTGCAGCCAATCAAGGTAGTTGCACAACTTGAAATAGCATATGGTCTTTATTGAGGCACCATAGCAGCTAGGAAGGTATTTTCTTGTCACATTGGATTAGATAGATTTTAGTTAGATAGTTAGATAGATAGATATCCCTTCACTATAAATCATAAAGACATCTATTACCCAATACCAAAATGAATCATTTTTAATATATTAATAATTTAAAAGACTCTTTATAAGAAATGATGTATCTCTCCATTTTCTTCAACACCTTTAAAGACTATATGAACAGCTGTCTAAACTGGCATCATGACACGTGCATGACTAATAATGAAAGGTACATGACTAATGTAACCATTTCTATTCTTGTTGATTTAAGGAAAATGTAATGTGAAATGGCCAAATCATCATTCTACTAAAAATTTCAGCATTTCTAAGAATTAAGGAACAAAAGGATTAAAATGATGCTCATTTATGGTCCATCCCATGACTGGCATAGACCTGAGCCTTGGAGTTAGACAGCATTCTCAGCCTTTTGCTCTAATCAGTTTGGGATTACAGATCTGGCCAGTCCTGTGCTTCTATAACTTGCCAGGATCTCTGACGGTTGCCCCTCAGGGGAGTGGG
The DNA here is from genome assembly GCF_000151885.1 of Dipodomys ordii. NCBI lineage: Eukaryota > Metazoa > Chordata > Mammalia > Rodentia > Heteromyidae > Dipodomys > Dipodomys ordii. The sequence continues at coordinate 2,804,263 of NW_012267281.1, forward strand.
GGCAGATGACTTTTGGAGATTTATTAGTTTATTGAAATGAAGTGCCTCAAATAAATACATATAATTGAGTTTTCCTTTCTTTGAACCTTTTATATGCACTGTAGCTGCAGTGTGATTAATCTTAGTTAATTTTTAATAGTCAAGCTGTCTTTGATGAATTCAGTATCTTAAGCAGAACATATCATACTAACTCATATGAATAAAACCTAACATATTCATAAAACAACATCAACTTAACAAATCAGTTAAAGCTTTCAGATACGTACTCCTACCTACATTATTAAATAAAATTGAGTTATGCTTATTACTTAATATATTATATACCTCTTGCATGAGTAAACAGAACCACAGAATAGGAGAACCAGGAATTACAGAAATGGAATGTATTGAAATGGAGCTTTTTTTTAGTCAAAGTAACATGTTGATCACAATATTTTAAAGAATTCGGTGACGAAAACCCAGAGAAGAGCATTAGATAAAACTGATGTCAAAAAATTATACATACACATATATGTGTATATATGTATATGTACATATATATATATATATATATATATATATATTACTTCCAAGACTCTGACTTAAGAGTAAATAGTCTTTGAAATTAGGAATTTTGTCTGCAAGACTAGGGCTGTAGTGTATTTTTCACTGAATTTTAAATAATGTTATGTTTTAAAATCCAGTAATTATCTAATTTAGTGGGATAATCAAAACGCACAATAGAAAATATAAGAGCAATGCTTAATTGTCTCAGAGCTTAGAAATTGATAGCTATAATTTGTTATAATCATTAGGAAGAAAACTGAAATGAACATATATAACATCTTTAGTAACATGTTTGTAACTCAGAAAAAATTTCTTCCTCCAATTAACAACTTATAGCAAGAATATCCTAAATAAATAGCACCTGTAATCCCCACTAATAAGATAAATACCCTTACGTATGAGGCTTGAATAATTTTTACCTATATTGAGGAAAACAGTGTCAAAATTGTGTATTCCACTGTGAAATAAAATGAGAAAATCTTTCATCCTAGAATACATTTTAATTATGCTAGTTTCCATTTGTAGTATTTGTCATTAAAAAAACTAAGTAAGAAGATTCCATAAAGAATCCCAACATTTATCTCCAGACCATAAGTACCAAACACATGAGTGATTATCAACAGAATGCACACAAGCTAATCTACTGAAATGTGTCAAAAACTTGCTAAAGTAGCACTTTATTAATAGATGGCATAAGGATATTCTAATGTTTTGTCATTAGAAAACATCTTGGCTGTAAGTGATCTTAAGTGTACCATTTGGCTATAAGACATTCCTTACTACATGTGTGAAATTTTCCACTAAATCCTCAGTTACAAATATCTTAGAAATGAAATTTCCCTAAGTTATTCTAATTAAGTATTGTAGACATGTATTTTTAGTATTCACACATACAAAAATCATAAATGTTCTAAGCACATGTTCTTCTAAGTGAGTTCCAAGAATAAAAAACTTACCAAAAATCAGTTTAATGCAGTCTATGTTGGTGAATTCACAACAAAAATCACATTATCAGAGACTTTTAAAATAAAAAAAAATATATTGAAGTCACTTAAAAAGTGACATATCTCTCAAGTTCATTTCCTAGTGTAGCATATAGAACTCCCTACTGTATTGAATTTTTTCTGAAGTTTATTTTCCACATTTTCTTCCAGTCTTTTAAAAATTCTCCAAATCTTTTAAAGCACGGTAAAGCTAAATTTTAACAGTAATTTATTCTGACTGCAATAGGATCCTATGACAGTCATTCATTCCACAACTCCTCCTAAATATGTGCTGTTGTCAAACAATGCTTCGTGCCAAAACTCTGTGCCTTCCCTGCCCTCCATGGATTGGATGAGAAGCCAACAATCTTACAAAAATAACAGAAATAGATAGTAAGTTAATTCATAAGCACTGGAAAGGCTTAGTGAACTGGAAATGGCTGAGGGAGAGGTAAGCAAGGCTGGCCTGGAGAGAAGGGAACTTTTAAGGGAAGAGAGGGATTCAGCCATTTGGATGTTCGCAGCAGGAGCAAGGCAGGCAAAGAGGAAGGGAAACATAGTTGGGGGGCAGGGCATGTCTTATTTGTTCCAGAAAAAATCCAGAGGCCTTCATGGCTAGACCAAAGAGAACAAAGAAATGAACAGATCTTACAGCACGGAGGAGACAACAGATTACACATCAATAGAGAGCACTGTGGTTAGAAATATTACCACAGCTGACCTGGGCACCAGCAGGATTTTGAGCATTCAGGTGAGTCTTTGAGACTTATATGTGAGCATGATGCGCATGGCTGCTAGTCAGGGAGATTCTACCAGTAGGATGGCTGGAGACAGAGTGGTCTTTAGATCTGGTAGAATTGTTTTCCATCTGAACTATATACTAAAGAACGCTGACTTTATGGCCTGTGTTACACCCTTATACATTGTAGTAATATGCATTGCAATGTTAGTTTCAGATGCCATAAATATATAAATTGAGTGCTTGGCTCATGCTTGTAATTCTATCTACTCAGGAGGCTGAGATCTGAGGAGGAATGTTTGTGAGACTCTTGCTTCTAATTAACCACCAGAAAAATCCAGAATATACAGTTGTGGCTCAAATGGTAGAGGGCTAGCCTTGAGCACTCTAATTACAGTGTCCAGGATCTGAATTCAAGCTCCAGGGCTGACAAGCACACACATACAAACATGTGTGTACACACACACACACATACATACACACTCATAAATGCAAAATAGATATGTACATGCATATGTACATACATGCATACATATTTAAGAATAACCCAGAGATTAATAAAATTAATTTGGTTTAAAATCAGCTGTAGAAACTGATTGCTTCCCTATGTTGTAGTTTGGGGGCTGAAGCCTTTATCAGGCATTTTTTTCATAGCAACTAAGAGCTAACACTCTTCCTTGTCACCATTCCTGATGTCTCCCCCAGAGATCAGCACTCTCATAAATGTCGTCTTATGATCCTATGCTTATTTTATATTTCACTTTGCTTAAGGAGCTCTAAGAACCTGAGTATATTTTCTTTTCTTTTGATAATAATGTGTCCAGATATTAGAAACACCTCAATTAGGTCAAATACAATGAAGATGATGATTGAATGAATTGTTAAGAATTTGGGGGGGTGGGAAGTGCAAGGTCAAAACCAACAAGAGTTCTTACTCTTAGAGCTATAATACTGTTGGCCCTGCAGCTACTGTTGCTGGACTCACCGGCTTTGAAAGCTAACAGCCCAATCTACTTCATGCTAATGTTTTATGCCAAAGAGCCAGGCCTCTTTATGCTAATATTCCTGGATAGGAACAGAGGCAGGATACTGAACTGTGGACAAGAGTAAGTAACCTTGACTACCTCCGTTAAAGAGAGAAACTCAGCACAGTGGTAGCCCAGGAATTACTTTTTTTTTTTTTCAGAAATTTAGCCTTCTGGCATCTAGACAAAAAGCCCAAATCTTGGAGTTGAGTAAGGGAAAAATCAACAAAAAGCATTTTAACGGTTTACTTTTCAGTACTTGGGTGTGGATGCAGGAACTCCTGCTTGGCATAGAGGTGCTCTACTGATGAGCTCAGTCTACCACCATGTTTTGTGCTGGTTAATTTGTGTTCAAGTCCTGCCTGAGGTCATGTATCTGGATGACAGCTCTTCGTTATAGGCCATCTATCATAGCTGGGATAACAGGCACACCCATCTGTGTCCAGCTTCCCACTATTGAGATAGTCTCATCTACTTTTCTATTCAGGCTGGCTTGGAACTGCAATACTTCCAATCTTAGCTTCCCAAAGTAAACAGAATTACAAGTGTGAGCCACCAAAACTAGCTAATTTTTAAACTGCTTTTTCAGCATTTTATATTACCTAGATTTATTTAAAAATTCTTTAAAAGTTGCTTTATAATTTACCTAGGAGAAAAAAAAAGAATGCTACTGCATAGAGTACTGGGGTTTCTTTCTTGTAGCTGATTGGTAGCAGCTTTGATTATGGAACAGCTTTGGGTAGCTTATGATCGCTATCTTTGAAAGCTTTGTACATGATGAACATAAATGGAAATTATAATTAGACACATAAGAGCAGCAATAACAATAGTCATCACTATTTGAGTGTCTCACATGTCCAGAAATTCTGAATATAATTCATAATATAAGGACACTTTGCTTCCTTATTCCTCAATGAATTCAAATGGGGAAAACTAGCCAGGTAATGGTGGCTCATGCCTGTAATCCTAGCTAATCAGGAGGCTGAGATCTGAGGATCATGGTTCAAAGCCAGCCTGGGCAGTAAAGTAGTCCTTGAGACTCTTATCTCCAATATACCACCAGAAAACCAAAAATAGTGCTGTGGCTCAAGTGGTAGAACACTTGCCTTGAGCTCAGGAACAGCACCTAGGCCTAGAATTCAAGTCCCATGACCAACCAACAACAACAAAAAGCCTGGGGGGGTGGAGCGAGAAATGGAGTCTTTGAGAAATAATTGACTTTGCCTGATATTTTACCCATGACCAGTGCATCTGGTTATTTACAGATTAGGAAGCCATCATCTTTCTGTGGTAAGTCCACTCAGGGAAGAGTGCAGCCAAAGAGGAACATGAGCAAGTATGTGTAACTGATTGAGGAAAATTCAACCAAATCTTGTTTTTGTTTTTTGTGTATTTTTTCCCATTTGTCAGAGAAAACATGTTCACCTTCCTTGATTGTAAAGAACTGTGGTTATCTGTGGAAAGTGCTGGTAAGGAGGGTAATAGGCCAGGCAGTATGTAGTGGCTGCCATAGAATTTTCTCCAGTTTCCATGCCTCATCTCCCCACTTCCTTCTTGTTTACATCAAATGTAATAGTGTTGTTTCCCCCCCACCACCTTTTTTTTTGTATTTTCTGCCACTTCTTTTGTCTTTCTACTACATTGTCTATTGTTCCTTCACATCTTTGCACCATTGTCTAAGCCATGATCTCTTCCTCCTTGACTTCTGCTGGCTCTACATTTCCCTCTGTGACTATTTTGCTTTCCCTTTGAATTTCAGTGTCTTCACATAATTTCATCTGTATTTAACAAATGTCACCACAGGGCACAAACTCAATCATTCAGTGGGTAAACCGTAAATCTGTTTCAGTTTAAAGTATCTGGGAAATGTGTTGCAATGTTTATTTCCCCCTTCCTACTCCTCATTGTATAAATTATTGCTTTAGACCTCTGTTCAATAGTAAAGAGAATATCAGATTGTTTGGGGAAATGTAAATGAGAATATTTTGGCTTTTAAAATAAAATTATTGTAATTTCAGGAGACCATAAAGAGAGATTCATGCAAACAGGCTTTTTGCAGTTTAATTAAAACTCATTGTGTGGTCTTATAATAACTCGCTGATCTAAATGCCCATTTTATTAATTAACATCTATACTATTGTATAAAGACATATTTCAAATGAACTGAATGTTCTTTATAGTACACATTTCAATTATATCATTGTATGGTTCTCCTGGTTTTGAAAAAAAAACAAAACAAAAAACAGCCTCTTGATGATAAAATATAGATAAACATGTTTCAGTAACTTAAGAATTTAAAATATAACTCATATTGTAGAAATGAATATCCTACGAATACTCTAATTTCCTGTATGTCACTTTAAAGTTAGTGTGTTTCAAAGAAGAATTTCTTTCTTGTTGCCCAAGATTATTTCCTCTAAACAAATACAACTTTCTTAATAATCCCAATTAAGTAAAGCTGATTTCAGAAACAGTTTTCTAAGTGTTTGGGAACCAGACCTTTTCATTCTAAAATATCGCAAGTGACTCTGCACTAATATTGTCTGACAGTGACCTAATTAGAGTCATTTGCATACTAATGAGACTTTGAAGGAGATAAGCAATAGCATGCTTGTAATAGATAATTAATTTGTATTTCAAAATAAGCTATGGTTACTTAACAACAACTCAAATGACACATTGAATTAAAAGACTTGTTCAAGTTACTTCTTAACAATAAATACTGCTACAGCTTTTCAGTTTTGCTTAAACCTCAAACTGATGAACATACCTCATGCACTATGTATATTCATAAGGTGACTCCTCATTAACTGCTTAATTCTCAAATTCATCTTCAAAAGAATGTCTGTCTTTTCCAAGGAATTCAGTATTATGTATGTCTTCTTAATGAAAACATTTTCCATTTATGTTGCAGTGTGCAATCTGAATAGAACAATACATGTTTCAAATAATCTTACATCATCCCATTGGATCCATGTCCCAGCCTTTGAAAAGAGAGCACCAAAAGGTAAAGGGCTTTGGGCACAGCCAGACACCCTGTGTCATTCTACTGTATGCTTCCTACTGCCCCCCAATATGATATTTGAGTTAGAGAAGCTTCAGCACATTGCACAGGACCACTGGTAACTCGCTCAGCACCTCTAGCGGTCTGGTTCTTATTGATCATTGAGAGCTCAAAATGGCTAGAATCATTCAGCAGCCACTGAAACTCAAAATAGGTGAGCTGGATTGATTTATATAATGCCTCCTCATCAGATTCTTTCATTTGTGTCTCAAACTGTGATTGTGGTTTATTTTCATAAGGTAAGTCACCGTACAGTCTTAGCGGTGCTGTTATCAATTACTGTATGCCAGGCAGTCCTGAAGGGAGGGGCTGCTGATGACATAATTGAGGGTGAATTATGGAAGTAATGTGGGCCTTTATCCAAGAGTAAGTTCACATTTTCACATGAAAAAAAAGTCTCCTGACTGTTCCCGGAGGGCATGCCAACAGAGAAATTCACTAGGTTATTTATTTATATACCTCTGACAAGGTCCTGAGCAGCCCTGTCTGGAATTTCAGGTGAGTAGGAGAGGAGGACTCACAGTACAGTAAGAAGGCAGATGGCGAGGAGGAGAAAGGCAGTGTGCACGTGTTTCAAACACTAAGGCAGTGGTCAGACAGATAAACTGGAAAGCCAGAATAACCTTGGAGGTTATAAATCCTTTCCTGTTTGCATATTTCCTTACAGATAAGCAATTTGTAGTTACACACACACACACACACACACACACACACACACACACACACCATTGTTCTAAAATCTAGCAGACTCATAGACCCCAGGGTTAGATTAATCTTCAGGAGGCTTTATCTGTGAAATCATTTTTTAACCTGAAAATAATTCAAGAATTTGTAACTTATTGTGGCAAATCAGCAAAAACTGAACAAAAGGCTACATAAAATTCTTAAGGTCACAGATAATAATCAGAGGACTGTATTCTAAACTCCTGAGTAATAAGATGCTAAATTCTTTTCTTCTGTCTTTAAATTCAACCAAAATGCTCACACTGAAATCTAATTTATCTGAGTAGGTACATTCTAGGCTTTACTCTTAAATACATGTACTGCTGAATGCTTTCATTTGACAGCTCTAGATCACACAGATGTTAAAGGTTAGCCCAAATTCAAAATAAAATATATCAAAGTAAAGATTATTTTACTAAATAGGCAAAGGCTTCTTTACTAATATTTGGAATACATTGTATACATATATATGTAAGCACTTATATGTATATTTGATTTCAATAATTAAATCAAAATTCTATCTGAATAATTAATATTTTATGTAAAGATTTATGTACAGATAGAGATATATATTGTTGAAGCTACAATATCATATCTTTTTCTCACTTTGAAATATACTGTTTGAGTTTCTGGAGGTAGGTAGAGATGAACCTGATCTTGTTTCTCTGAAGCAATCACCTTCACCCTACCAACACATTTTCAGTACTCCTGTTTTCAGATTTGGGGACCCCATTCCACATAACTCTTTGTTTAGGCTTTATGCACATCAGTTCTTTAATATACTGCCATGTGTGGTCTTGCTAATCATTTATCAGTGTGTCTCTGAGAGGGAAGGACAGTGCAGTGTGCACTATTAACGCAGAAATCCTGCCCTAATCTTGCTGCCTTTTTCAGGATGCTGAGGTCTGAGTTTCACAATGATCCAGCACTGAAAGTTCTGCTTTAAAAGTCACCTTGGTACATGTGCTGGTGGCTAGCAACACATCACCAAAATGACATTTCCTTTTAACAAAGTCATACTTTCTGTTCACTTCAGATAAAAATAGCAGAGGCCTCTAGCACTGTTCCACATTTTATGGTCTCATGGACAAGCACAGGAAGGTTCATTTATAAAACAACAAAAGCCATCAAGTGTTCACTTAATTGTACAGAATGCCAGAGTTGTCCTGAGTTATCCCCTTCAGTCTAAATTAGATCTGCATACTTGATGGGTGTCTGCAGTCCTATGGGTACTGAAATTGCTGTTAGCCAAGCTTGTCCTATACTATTTGGAAATATTTGACACCTCTGGGCACTAAAGAAGAAAGAGCAAATGATAGAAGCTCTCCGTTTCTGTGCGTGTCATTCGTGCAGATATTTTCCTAATTACCTAAGTGGAAAAGCACTCTGATCTGGACATAAACTCAGTGCAGCATTTTAGATGTGAAACCTACATGTTCTGACAAGGTTAGGCTAAGGTTAAGAGACTGTGTCATAGGTAGAAGGTTCTTTAAGGAAGGTACTTTATTTCTAGGTTTTTCACTAAAGGAATGTGTTGGACCTTCTTACCCAAATGTGAAAACATTTAAGCCATGGCTGAGTGCAGTGGGTCCAGTCAAATGCTAGACTCCCCATAACTTTCAGAACTGACTGTTAAGGACTGCGAAGGAAGGAAGGAAGGAAGGAAGGAAGGAAGGAAGGAAGGAAGGAAGGAAGGAAGGAAGGAAGGAAGGAAGGAAGAAAGGAAGGGACAAAAGAAGGGAGGGACAAAAGGAGGGAGGGACAAAAGGAGGGAGGGAAACAAAAGCAAGCAGAACTGTTACCTCTTCTCATCAAATACTGATTTTCCTTTGTCCACTTGGTGCATAAAGCTCAAGTTGGGAGTGAGTTATAAGGAGAAATAAGTAAACAATCAAACAGAAAGCTATCAAGTTTAGTTGCGAACCCATAAACTAAACCAGACACCTGTGGCTCACATCTAGAACCTTTGATACTTGGGAGTTTAGATGGGAAATGTCATTCTGAAAGCCATCCTGGAGAAGAAAGTTTATGAGACCATTTCTCACCACAGCTAGGTGCAAGCTACATGCCTGTCATTCCAAACAACATTTGGGGCTGGGAATGAGAGGAGTGCTGGCAGGCTGGCCTGAGACTTAAGCTAGACACATTGGCGTAAGTTCATTATTCCAGCAAAGATGGGATGCCAAACAGAAGTGAATCATGTCTCAGGTGTGTATCTGACAGAAAGCAAGGCCCTATCCTACATAATTAACACGGAGCTGTGGCTCCTTGATACTGGGACACCGAAACCAGTGTTCAAAATCCAGCACTGCCAAGATAAACGAGTAAGCAAACAAGTAAGCTGCATTTGGTAACTCAGATCCCAGAGAGACTGAGCTGCCTATAGGAGGAAACACAGATAGAGTGAAAAGCAGCTGGTGACCAGGTGTGTACAAGCTACACTGGGCATGCGAACAGAGCATCCTTGCTGCGGTGTGGGTGTGTGGGAAGATATGACTTGAGTGGAGTGTTGTTTCCAGTTGGCGGTGGGTTCTTCTGCTCTATTGGCAAGACACGTTCAAATGACACCTCGCTCATTCTCAGCCATTCGGACATTGAGTTCCAGAGTCCGTTACTCTTACTGTGCTTTACATCTTTCTCCTTTGAGTGCCAAATACCTGGCACTCAGTGGCTAGGGTTAGCCACTCTTCCACCCAGGCTTGGTGACCTGGAAGTTAATTGACATTGACCCTGGAGCACTTCAAGCAACCAAGATGGTTTTCCCAATCTGTCAGGCATGGCAGCCATCCATCCACTGCCTACAGTCTTCTTCAGTTGTTGGTCTTCTCCATAGTTCTTCCCCATCTTTTGTTTCCACCATCTTTGGTCCAGGCCATTCTCTGTATTTGCTGGGCTTGGAGCTACTTGCATGAGGGATAGATGAATGAATGAAGATGCACTCGGGCTTTCTTCTCTCAAGTTTTCTGAGACTGAAGCACAGCTTTCTGGCCTGGTCTGCTGAAATGATGATGTCCATAAAAGATGAAAGCAGAGGCTTCTGTGAGGTCATAGAGGCTGTGAGAGTTTCAGTAGTTATACTGGGTCTCCTTCAGAGATGGTTGGCTGGATCAGTGCTCCTGAGGGGTTGTGCAGCAAGCCTGCTCAGGAGGAAGCATCTGCCAGGCCAAAAGCTCCGTGCTTCCTTAGAAAGCAGAGGATCTGATGTGCACTCATGATGCTTTCCCGGTGCTGCTTCAACAAAGTCAGCAATGTTTCTGATCAGTAGCATTTCCTGATCTGATCTCTGTCCCTACCCAACCCTGGATGGAGAGCATTCAGAACTCATTCTGCGTGCAGCTTTGTGGGAAGAGAATGGCAGGTGTCTCGAAAGCAGCTGAGCTGTTCACTCCTAAGAGCCTCAGCCATTAGAAGGAAAATCCACGTAACGGTGTTTGCAGTAGGGATCTACCATGAAATGAACATCTTTTTCAGTAAACCATGCCTAGCATCCCTTCCTCTCCCTCAGCCAGATGCCAGTAGAAACAGTTGGGCCCTGCTGCTCCATCTCATTTTTCACATGAGTCCTGGAAAACATGTGAGAAGTGAGAGTTATTGCTTGAGTCACGACAGTCCCATTGGGTGTCCCCCAGGATTCTCCCTCTCTTGCCATTCACACACTTTTGAGAACAAAGGATAGATGTCTGACATTGAGGCAACAGCATAGAACAAAGGTGTAAGGACTTAGAGATTGAATAATAGTAAGACTGATCTTTCTCTTCACCATCATCATCATCATCATCATCATCATCATCATCATCATCACCATCATCATGAGTGTGCAATTAGCTGTGCCCATTTTAATGCCAGCTGTGAGTACCAGGTGGAAGAAGATAGCTGAGTCCAGACCTTTTGATGAGAGAGACCCTCTCTTGTTCTGTATGCTAGACAAAATAGTAATAAAACCTAGCCCTGGGTAGAAGTTCTACGAAGTTTCCAGGGTGCGGTGGAGGAAGGGGGTTTGGTGAGCGCTCCAAGGGTGAGAATGCCAGGCCGGAGGAACTTAATCGAGGAACTCCTCCGCTGGCTCTCCTCAGTCCCACCCTGAGTGTCACACACCTCACACCCTTTGTTGAACACTGAGCACCAGATGGTGATGGAACAGATGGAAACCAATCGCATGAATCCCAAGGCTTGATATTGCTGCATAAATAATGTAAACAGGAAGCATAACTCACAAACTGATTGCTCCTTGAAATGACTCCAGGATGACTGGTGTCACCCACTGAGAGAGTCCCTCTGTTCTAAGACCTTCATTTCACAGACAACACTGAAGCGTTAGTGAAACAACTTGGCCTTACTTTTTCTTCAGCTTTTCACTGTTCCACCTCCTGTGTAAGAAGAGTGGAGATGTGATATTTTTTTCTTGAAATTGAGATCTATTGTAAAAGAGTTCTTAATGAAGAATGCAAAAATTTATCTTTGAAATTTTTAAATGACTCAGCTTATCCCAATCGTGTCATTAAGACATTTGTGATATTTGAAGACTAAATGAAGATTTTTTATTATTTTATTTGTGATTAGATATGACCCAATAATAATCGAGCTGTTTAATTGGAAGGAGGTGGCTGCAACTGCGGATGAAGTATTTTGTCTACATCAATGATAGCCTGTTGATCTTTCCTAGAATCTCCTTTAACTTATATTTAATAAATTCAGTATGTTTCTAGTGAAAAACATGATATACACATAAGACAGAAACATAGAAAGTGAAAACACAACCACACATTTAAAACAAAAATGAATTTATTATGTCTCTGATGCACAACTATTACTAACAATTTATTTAATGTATTCATATTTATTTTCTGATCTGTAGTGGTGGTTCTTTATTTGTTTTCACTTTCTATTTCTGTCCCTCTCAATTTTTTTCATATCAACAGCATTTTAATAAAGCACACTATTATTTATTGCCTCTATGATGTTGTATTTCCTTACATAAAATCAAGGGACATTGCCACAGACATAGGTAGACACTAAAAGTTCAGAAGAAAATTATGTTTTCAAAGATCTGTGAGGAGAAGAGAATGTAATGGAAGTATATTTCTCTAGGAGTAGGAGGATCAGAACATATGAGAGACAAATAATTGGAGATTATGACAGTCTTGTCGGAGAAGGAGTTTTACAGGTCAAGATTAATAATGATGAATACTTAAGAGTTGTTTGTTTCAGCTGAAGTGAAAGTAACTAGTTACCTGTATTAGTTCATTGATTTCCATAAAATTTTGCACAATTACCCACTCATTATGCTAACATTATGGAGAAATCAAATGAAACAGGGAAACAAGTGAAAATACATGTTTTAATTGGGCTTAGTTCCCAGGCCCTCCTCAGCTGCTTCCACACAAGTTGTCCAAATCTTTATCCTTTGAAATCTACTATTGTTCTCATACTAATGTATGCCAACATCTTAGCAGTGATTATAGGACCCTACAGTGCTAATATAAAAGACCAAAAAGTGTTGCTAGTATACAGTCCAGTGCAATTTATTCTTGCCTGGATAGCAGCTTAATATAAACAAGCTCACAATTCATCAGACCATTTTCACAGTGAAATTTTGTGGAGCAAGCACTTTGAAACAATAAAAATACATGTTCATTTGTGTTCTCTTATTAGCAAGCAATAGAAGCTATAGGACCTATTTCATACTGGAGATTCTAGGTGTTAAATAAATCCCCATCAGCAAAATTAAGACCCTGACTTATTCTACTCCAGATGGTCACCGATTTTTCAGTATAAACCTAAGGGATGGGAAATATCAGAATAACAGGGCAAAGAAACTTGGAGTTGTATATTACAGGGATGGTTTATACTTTGGAACTAAAATTTGAGCCATCTTCTATCAAAAGATTTTCAGAATAAAAGACTGTTTTATAGGCCTGTTTTTATACTGCCAGGGTGTTGTTTTGGTTTTTGTTGCTCGGTTTGAAATTATTTTTGAAAATAAGGAAAGAATAATATTTTCAAAAATAGAGAAAATTCAAATTTGTATGTCCATCAATCATATTTTGTTGATGCACAGCCACATCTACCTGCTGTCTCTCAGAATAGCTGATCTCATTTTTACCAAAAAGTAGCTGAGGAGCTGCTTGCTTGATTCTATGACCGTATTATGTAATTATCACTTCAGTGTGCTGGAACATTAAAACAATGTGTGCCACATTCAAATTAACAAAACCAATGTTAAATATTATTAAAATATTAAAAGAATTATCATTGGTGAGCAACATAAATGAAGTATACATCCTCCAAATATTAATACAGAAATATGGAACAGATTATTTGTCATAAAATAAATATTTGTCAAATAAGCACAAAAGCAAACATTTACAGATGACCCGCACCTATTTTAAAACAAATCACTTCAATGACATGAAAATTATCACAATAAACTTTATAGACAGATATGACCTTTGTTGTATAGTATATGTCTACCAATTAAAATGAGACCATTATTAAATATTAAGATATCAAAATTTGGATTGAAGATCTAGTCCTCTGCTTCTTTCATTTCAACTGTCTCGCCAATTGAGAGAAAGGAAAGACAGTCATGTCTGCACATCCAATCCCAAACTATCCAAAGGAAGAATTACCTCATTTGATAGCACAAAAAGTATATTTTGCAAGTGTTAACATAAGAAATGATTTACGTATTTAATTTAAAATGCAAAGGAAGGCTGTGGTGAATATTTCTACCAACTGAACATTTAATTCTTATCAGCAGAGAATGTTAAATGTAATTGATTCTAAGTTTGGATCTTTCCCTTTGATTTTTCTAAATAAAGATTTAAAAGTCATTTAGAAGTGTTATAACTTCTATTTGTTTCTGAACCAAATATTTATTTAATAAACATTTTATTCTCTCCTATGATTAACTGCCTTATTTTCAGTGCTTTGTAATTTGTACAAAGGAATTAAATTGTTTTCAGCTTTTAGACATTTCATATCGTTAGAGGAAACTTGCATTCTCTTAAAAATTTGCTAGTTCATTACAGATGAGTTATACTACTTAACTATTTTTTTGTCACTCAGCTCATCAAATATATTACTGTTGTTGAAACTGAGGGTAATTCACACTAATATACTACAGAATTGTGTTTATGGAGGACCCTAAGTATGGATACAAGATGGAAGATGCTAAAGTCCTCCAACACTAATTATACCAAAAACTTCCCGCCCATCCTGTGTAGTTGCTTAAAAGTTTTGCCTCAACCTAAGCACCATGAGAAGTCACACTGCATGTCTAATGAAACAGCCACACAACAGCCCCAAGCATAGTTCTGTGCCTGTGCCTTATCGGCTAGGCCAGGCCTGGGAATGTTAGCAGAGGCTAAAATGTCTTGGGCTTTCAGGCAACACACTTTCTGAACATATGATTTAGTCCTAAACATCAAATTCACTGTAGCTACTGTTGCTACCAGTGGAAATGCCAGCAAAATCCAGATACATTTCATTAACAGTAGTTATGTAAATGTATGGTAAACGCAGTGCACATGTTGTTATACTGAGCAATATCTGTAGTAATGGAAGCTACAAAAAAACCCAAAACAAACAAACTAGACTTCTATCATTTCTCTTTACTTTCTTTTCACTTTTTTTGTTTTTTATTTTTTATTTTTGGCAGTACTTGCTCCTACTCTTACTTTTTTGCTGACATTCTACTATTTGAGCTATATCTTCATAATTTTACATTAATTAATAAATAAATGTTTATTAAGCCTATAATACATAATGATTATGTTATAATTACATGGTATAGATATGTATAAATACATATATACACATATATATCTATGTGTGTATATATAGTTATATATTTTATATATACTTATATATATACACACACATAACATAATCATCTTGTAGTTCTCATTAAATTTGTTTTATTAACTATGATTTCAAACAGGTTTAGGTTAAGGCTCCTTCAAATTATAAGTAGAGTCTCTGGGAGAGGGATAGTATAATTTCTAATTTTCCAAGATAACAAATTTTAGTATTTTATATATATATATATATTGTGTGTATTGCATATATATAATTATTACAAAATGAAAACATTGGTGGTTGTGTGGGCTAAAATCTCATTTATTTACATCAATAAAATATGCACCTCAAAACAAATGGTCTCAGTTGCCTAACGTCTTATATGTTCTACTGTTTGTAGAAGGAATGAGTAATGACAGTGGGAAGGCTTAGGTTCATTAAAGAAAAACAAATTTAATGTACTGGAGTCCTTTATTTAGAAGGAGCCTGTGATGTGAATTGACAGCTCTTTGTTTAGACAAGTGTGCTACTTTTATTTCATTGGCCACACTTTCTAAAGTCAAATGGGCTCATCATTCCATCAGCATCCAATTTGGACATTCAACATCAACAAAAAAACAATGGCTTCAAACTAAAGAACCAAACTCTTCAGAACCAAAAAATTACCCTTTTTATTTAATAATAGTAATATTACACATAATTTGACCCATATGTCCCTAGTAAGGTGAAATAAAATTTCATGTTGTTTTATTATTTCTCATTTTTTGACAGAACTGGGGTTTGAACTCAAGACCTCATACCTGCTATGCAGGTACTGTACCACTAGAGCCATGCCCAAAGACTTAATTTGAGGTTTCACTTTGTGATTTAACAATAATTAATGAGAGATATGTTTGGTGAGCATAATTCTCTCTTCCTTAATGATTAATAGCTAGTAATTATCAAAATTATATCAGTGACAAAACCAAGAATTTGAAAGAAATACTACTTTGAATAGTAGAACATTTAAAGTTCAAAGATTCAAAGAATAATGCATTATTTGATTGAGTTCTTGTAAGTTTATTACCAGTAACATTTACCCACTAGAAAACATAACTTTGAGAAAAATGTAGAAAAATATAATTTGAAGTTTCAAAAACCTACCTTCATATTAATAAGTTCTGAGATCTTGTTTTCAAGAATAAATTAGAATTTAGGGTAGTTTTAACTTCAGCCTTGTTATAATTTTAGAAATCAATCCTTTCTACCCAATGCCTTCTTTTATTTTTTGAGACAGGATCTTTCTATATAGCTCAGATTGGTCTTGAACTTGAAACTTCTTGCTCAGACTCCTCCATTGTAGGATTGTATCTGCGTGCCACACCAGGACCCAGCTCATATTCTAAAGAAAGGTTTAAGACAGATGACAATCGTGTTTAATGCATGTTTCAAGATAAAATCATTCCAAAGAAATAGGGTAATTTTCTGTAATATATTTTTGCTAACTTAAATAAAGAACTGAAAGTTTCATTTAATTTTGTTATCCAAACACACTTATATTATTTAATGTACGTCTATGCATTAAAAATTGCTTTCTGCAGTAAGATCCTGTATAAACAACCTTATAATTTCTAATCAGCTCTAGTCCAAAACCCACACATTAGATGAAACACAAATGGAAACTCTTCAAGAAACTTTTAAAGACTGTATGCATAATTGTAAGTAAAGAAGACGTCTCAGGTCAAGCTGCCTCTGGCTATTTTCAAAAATAATTTTGTTTATTCTGTACTGTGAAAAATATAACATGAAGTAATGAATATTGACTAAACCCACAGTTAATATGAAATCTGTTCTCTGAACCCATACCAGATGGTTTGATGCAAATTAAAGACATCAATCCACCATTAAGAGTTGGTAAATAAGAGATACATTATTAAAGGTACATTAGGTTCCAAACTATTTCAAGGCCATTATTCTCCAAGAAAAATCAACAGTTAGGGGAGGAAAGGGATGGTAGGGGAAAAACAAAGGAGGTGGTAGCAATGTTCGATAGGAAATGTATTCATGTAACTGTAACCCCTCTATACAGTATCTTTACAATAAAAATATATTTAAGAATAAAAAAGAAATAAAATTAACTGTTAGAGTAGTTTTGTTTCATCTCACTGATAAAAAGTGCATGTGGCCAGGCACTAGTGATTCACACCTATAATCCTAGCTAGTCAGGAGGCTGAGATCTGAGGACTGTGGCTCAAAACCATCCAGGGCAGGAAAATCTGTAAAAGTCTTATCCTCAACCACCAAGAGCTGAAAGTGAAGTTGTGGCTCAAGTGATAGAGTATCAGCCTTGAGAATAAAAAATCAAGGACAATGCCAAGCTCTGAGTTTAAGCTCCACAATGGGCACCAAAAGCTAAATTATAAAATAAGTAAAAATGTGTGTTGTTGTGGTATAATTCAGGAGCAAACCATAAGCTTAGTATATGCAAGGTCCTGGATTCAATCCCCAGTAATTCAAGAAAAAAAAAGCATAGTGTAAAGAGCCTCTGTTAAATAAAACCATCATCATATGATAGATTTTCTCAATTTGTGTGACTGTTGAGTATACAAAAGAAGCTTATCAAAATGTTTAGAAAGCAAATTCCAAGAGTACATACCTTGTTTTACTACTAGTACCTAATGAAGAGATAGAAAGCAGATCACTTCTTCTGCTTCTCTGATGACCTCGAGCTGAAAATCATTGATTTCTAAATTCCAAAAAGATGGTATAAATTTGTGATGCATGTAATTTCATTTTCTATGATAATCTCATTTGGGCTCAGGTATAACTGCTGGTATTTGCTAACAGTGCAGCTGTTAAGTGTGGAAAAAAAAGTCATCCCTACAGTATGGCTAGCTGGCTCCAGAGCTCCTAAAGTTTCTAGTTCAGCCAGAGACCAATAGACAGCTTCTCCATGAAGCAGTTAAAAAGGACAGCAGAGGGAAAAACTAAAAAGTAACTAGGCAAAAGAGTTATAGATGTCAGAACCATAACTTTATTCTGGAATAAATTATAGAGATTTATAGACTTTCTCAAGGAGTTGGTAAGGTGTTCAGAAGATCATATAACTGTTGAAAAATCTACAAACTGAAATTGTTTTAATGCTATTTCATGAAAATAATTTTCTTCTGCCTCCCTGATTTTTCCCTCAGTTATACCACTCCTTACTTTTGTCAGTCATTAAAGAACTGTTGAGATTGGAGGAATTCAATTGAATGTATTCAGTTTGAGAGTTCATTTGGTCTCTATTGGGCAAAGAGGTTCATTATATGTTTTGCCATCACTGGTCACATTTTTGTTGATAACTCAAACTGCAGAAAATACTTCCGGGAAAGCGTGTACTGTCCTCCAAGCTGCCATGTTCAGTCTGGCAATGGTGCTTTGAGGTTAGTAGAAGCCTCCTGCTGTACTATGGGTACCACAAGCTTAACGTCAAAAGCACATGGAGAATGTAGCAGAAGACAGAAACATGTGAGGACCATGTTCCCAGTCCACAGGAATGTGAATTTATGACAGGATGCAGTTTTTATTAGCACATAAAATGGGAATTTTATTTCCTGCTAAAAACATATGCCACTAATGCATGTCACTAGTCTTTTGCAGTAAAATTAATAAAGATTAATGTGTGTTTATGGAGCACAACTTCAGAGCATCGCCGCTCACCACAGGAATGAGTGTTCATTTCAGTCCTGTAGAGGTGATGTGTCTTGTCTTAATCTTCCAAGTCGGATTTTAGTGTATTCTGTGCATATTGTCTTCATAAAATCTGGCTGTTCTAAGCCAAACAGCCCAGGAGTTCATTACCAACTCAGCAAATCAGAGCCAAGAGTCCCATGCTACCAGATGCACCCACACATGTTAATCAATAGATCAACGAATTCAATGGAAATCCTCAAAAAATACATACAATTATGAGAGCTTCAAACACATTGACTATATATATAAAGACATCAGAGTCTTAATAAACAATAAGACTCCTATGGTAGTTTTAACGACTGAAGCCCTTTCAACTATATCAATGTCTCAATGTCATGTCTCACATGGCAGGGTAACCTATAATATATGTAAACAGAGTTTCATTCACTACTATTGACTATAGTCAATTTATGTAAGATATCTGCAAATCTATCAGCATTTCAGTTAACCTATTCTTTTCATATTTGCCAAGGAAAAAGCAAGTGGAAAATCTTGACCAGCTCTAACATTTTCTTGACAATATTTGATACACTAAAATTAGCTTTAATATACTTCTCCTTAAGAATGAAGACTAGAATTTGCAAGCCACTTTCATATAAGGATCTTTAAGACACTTGCTTATTTAGATGTGTTCATTTCCAGTAGACGACCCTTAATTCTTCTGCCAAATATTATTAATATTTTTCCTCATTATTGCTATCTAATAAATGGTTTTTACAGAACATTTCAGTTATGTGAAGCAGAATCTCTTGACTCAAGGTACACTTGTCATATATCCTACAATTCCAAGAAAGTGACCTTCAGTCATTAAACAACCATTATAGACACTCAACAGGAAGTCGGCTTCATGTTGGACTGGTTTCCTTCAGGGTGGCAAGGTCATCACTATTCATGATAGAAAGCAACCACTGAATCTTATATTTCAATAAGTAAATATTTAAAGAAGGAAAACAAAATATATTGTGTCTGGACCACATGAGATTCAGTCACAGGTTTTATGAGCTTTTTCACTAAGTTCTATCAATCTTTCTTAGTTTGATACTACTTTTCTCTTTATGCTGATTTGGGACCTAAATTTCTATTATATGGTTTGTCTAATAGCATCTTTGTCCACCCTGCTCATTACTCCTTCAGGACTCGTACCTTCTCTCATACACTCCTCGGGAATGCTAGCACATGGAGAGACGCATCCTTAATATTCAGCCAATAGCAACCCCAGGAAGTTTCTGGCAATATCCAGGTCAAGTTTACAATTCTCATCTTTCTTCTAAAGCTCATGCTGCAGGATAAGTTTATTCATAAATAAGTTCTAAATAGTCTGAATATGTGAAAACTCTTAGTGAAATAAATAATCTTTAACTACTTAGAGTGGAACTCTACAAGTTTTTAAAATACACACTTATCTAGGATTACATTTATATGTGAATAAGCTCAAAATAGTGGACAAATTTACCCTCTTAGTATTTGATGTGCTTCATAGCAGTTGGCCTTATGTCTGACTGAAGATCTGTGGAGACCATGTCCCTTCTCTGCCTCTGGTGACAAACATTAATGCAGGTAAGGATGAGTGTTTTGCCCATAAAGAAAGTCAATTACTAAGTTGATTTGCTAGCTAGGTACTTGAAAAGTTGCTTAAATGATAGCTCCAGATATATTTTTCATTGATTCTAATCACTATACAGTTTTCCATAATTGAACTAAATATATTTAACTATCCACATATTACCAAAATTCACCAGGATTAGACTTGCAAGTCCTTCTCTTGGCATAAGTCTTGAAATGGAGTCTTTGGTCCATGGCAAAGTCATTTCTAGATTTCTCAGAAATCTAACCATTTCTTTTCACTGCTTCATACTCCAGAAATACCCTGAACTTTCCATTGCACATGGTATGTAAACAAATAACCTGTGTGGATATTCATAAATTCTAATCTACACAACTAGGTTCTAAATTTACATCGATAGTGGTAAAAATAGACCTTATTTAGTCTCTAGAAAATTAAAAAGAACATGTTGTTGAATTACTAGAAGAAATAAATGTAAACCTTAAGCTTGTTTAGTTTCCATAAAATAATAGAAATAATAAATGCCCCCATAGATAAATGTTTACTTTAGATTCTAAATGAAGGTAGCTTTGTGCATGTAGAAGTATTATATTACACACTGGAAAATACCAGAAAGTTGTGTTAAGAAAGATTATCTCATTTTACAATCCCTGGAATTTGACAACCATTAAGATTCATGTGACATTAATCTTTTTTTCAATTTGATAAAAAAATAGCTTTTCATTATTTCTTAAATATTTCAATATTCTGCTTGTACAGTATAATTTTCAAAATGTATTGGAAATTCAGATATTTCTGAAATTTTCCTGTAAGGCCATTCTCAAATATCTTGGATTATTAGTGTTTCCTAGTCAGGGGATAAGAGGTGTTTATATATTGAGATCATTACTAAACATTTGTACCTTTTAAATAGTGTCTAATTATTTTGTAATTGAAACTTGAAACAGTTCTTATTTAATTAAAATTTGTTCTCATTTAATAAACAAATATATGATAAGCTGTCATTTGTTTATAATAAGGAAGGCTTTCCCATTTTAAAAAATTGCAAACTTATATTGATATATTTCTTTTGAATGTGAACTTTAAATGTAATTGTTTTTTTTTTGATGCTGTATAGAGGGGTTACAGTTTTCCATGAGTAAGTTAATGAGTACATTTCTTGTCAAGTTTTGTTACCCTCTCTCTTGTTTTTTTCCTAATATTCCTTCCCTCCCCCAATTAGATAAATGTATAAACAAGATTCAGGGTACCAAAATCAGAAGGAATTTTTAAATCTAGGATATTTTGCCATTTCCTTGAATAAACATAACCAAATTTCTTTAAAAGTATTATTCCAAATAAAACAAACAACTCCTTCAATCCCCTATTCCTAAATTGATGAGAAGATACTGAGTTAGTTAAAAAAAATCCCTTTGTATCCAGTGAGGGCAACACAGCAGAGGCAGTTTATAGGTACAATGTGAAATACTTCCAGAGATGAATGAGGATACCTTATCTAGTGTCAACAATCCAGGGACTAATTCAACAAACCTGAAGAATGGTTTGTATTTCTGGGGCCCCAGTCCTAAGAAATGTCAGGAATGTGGTGGGAGTCCAGCCCAGTGTAGTCAAGCTCTTACTGAAAATGAACACACCAGCAAATGACCCAAACCTCCCCCAGATAAAGATGGCGCCATGAGAGAAACAGTCCAACTGCTGAGAATGATATTTAGAAGTGCTGCTCCATCATGACAGGCATTTGAGGAGACATTTAGAATAAGTATTGTATTAGCCATAAGGAAAAAAAAGTCCAGTCAGCCTGGTTTGCCAGGATATTTTGGGGTTTTTTTGATTAAGCAAACTACTATGCCTTGTATTAACCTTTAGCAAAGTCAAAATAAACATTAAATTGTGAAACTCTATCTCTATGTTGTCATTCTAATAATGTAGCATTGTTTTAAGAAAGAGTACTCACACTAAAATGGAGCATACACCTATTCCCTGGCCCCTGTGTCAAATAGTAGAGGCTTGTAGCAATCAACACAGTCAGAGCTGAATGCTCATACCATTAAAACACTTTTTATTTTTTTCCTCTTCGGTCTAGGAAGTGTGTCTTGTCCCTCTACATTAATTGTATTTTGATATTTTCTAAGTTTTTGATTGAAATGTTTCAGTTTGTATCAAACAGAGCTAAGTTGCTGATGGGTTTGTTTTCATTATTTCTAGAATATTTCTTTTGCCTTTCCATTGCTCACATTGAAGCTTTCTTTTTTGCCCTGGGAGGCGGAAGTCTGGTATTCTGTTCTAAAGTGAACATATACTTACTTTATTTATTTTAAAGCTTCTATTTGTACAGCAGCATAATGGAAGGTGGATGTTGCCACGATGGTGGGAGCAAGCAAATAATGATAACTTAATGGGGAACAGAGAGACTTGGGTCGGTTCAAACACATCCCTTCAATGAGAATTACTCAGGAGTCTATAAAAATTTATCTTCACAGAGAATGTTCCTAGTAATCCAAGATCCTCTGATGATGCCTACTCCCAGTGGTCCACCACTTCAGTATAGCAGTATATTGGGAACCAGGCTTTAAAGCACCGGGGACAGAGAGAAATCTGAATGTAACAAACAGTCAATAATCACCACTCACTAATCATTTCTTTAAGAACAGATGCAACTGTTAAATAAATCAAGTATTTCCTTTATGTTCCACAAGTATAAAATAAACTTTCAGAGTTTATTCTATTCCACTATTTTAACTGATTACCAAAATGTTATATTTAACTGTCCTTAAATTTATTTTTGATTTGTTTTTTAAAAAGTGCTTATATCAATTTTCCCGTTTCTTCTTTAGGGCAAGTTATTTAATTATTTTCCATATATTCCTGAAATGTAATGTTTTGAACTTGTAAGTCAGGCTTTTGTCTTTAAGGACCTATGGGAAATTATCTTCGATGAAATTTCTGCTGTAAAATGAAATGGTCAGCTTACAACCATCATCTTTGACAAGAGTTTTTCTTCCTAGAAATATTTTTTGTTTGATTTTCTTAGCAGGAGGCCACCCTTTTCTGCATTTTATTGGAACTATTTTTATTTTAACTCAAGGGGTTTCTTTTGTTCTTTGAATTTTCCCTATCGTTGTGGCTCAAAGCTGAATTCTTGGTCTCTGTTTTCTTATAATCATTCTTGTGGTCACTCAGATTCAGAAGTTTATGCTAGCTTTCCAGATCTAGAGTATTTTTATATAAATGAATCACCAATAAATAATTGCTACTTGTTTATTTCTCAGAAAACTATATGGAATAATCTTTCAGCCAGAAAAACTCATAAAATTGTCACAGTGTAATGATAACAAGGATTCTCATGAATTCTTCTATCCAGCAATTTGTATATCATCTATTGATTCATTCATATATGTCGACACACATATAATATTCATCTCTATTCTTTTATTCTTTTATCTCTTTC
The DNA here is from genome assembly GCF_000151885.1 of Dipodomys ordii. Lineage (NCBI taxonomy): Eukaryota > Metazoa > Chordata > Mammalia > Rodentia > Heteromyidae > Dipodomys > Dipodomys ordii. Next base: position 2,827,869 of record NW_012267281.1, read on the forward strand.
TTTGTTATTCTGACACCTCAATTCAAATTGTTTATCTTAACATTTTTAGTGTGCTCAGCTATTGAATTCTGATTTAGAGGCTTGGCTCAGAGAACCTCTGTGGAAGGTGTGATCCAGGACAAACTGCCAACTCCTGATAGTCTTGCTGGCTTATCTCTAACCCTTGGTTGACCTTTGCTGCCACCAGGCTCTAGGCCTACAGTCTTTCCCTCATCTTTCCATCACATGCAATCTGCAAATCCTAGCCTTCTTACTTAGTTTAAGTCATACACAATTATATATCCCAACTTCTTTCCCAAAAATAATTTATTCTTAAGGTGTCTAGAGGGTCCAAAATGCAAAAGCAAGTATCCCTGTAGAAACTTTAGTAAGTATCTACACCTTTCTCAGAGAAAGAACAAAACAAATTGTCAGGTCAAGGACATGTTTCAGATGTTGACATATATCCAGTGAGGTCTCTAGTACTTGCTAAAGCAAGGATTGGATCTCAGTTAGGTACTTGATTTAAAAGACAGCTTAAAATTGCCAAGACAAATGCAAGGTAGTCACTGATATCAGTGGTTCTATTGAACAAATGGGTCATGAGTAGGAATCATGATTAGGACAATGACCTAAGGTTGTTCTCAATTCTTCCTACTATACAAATACTACAGACAGAAGAGCTGGAGCACCCACAATTTAAAGTCTTTGACACAGGAAAAGAGTGTTTATATCCTTATTACTTAGTCGATTTCTCTGTAGCTATCATAAGACATAAAAAGTATCATCACATAGACCTAATACATCATCATATACAACCGTATTTTGTATTTAACATATAGCATATGTTATATAATGTACAATATATAATAATATTGCATTATAATTATGTATGATAATAAATACTGATAAAATATATAGTTTCATATCATTCAACTATCCATATATATCCATATATGACAATATATGATTATATATATATAACAAGATACCTTGTAGTTCATGCTTTTGTATGCATTTTTAATAGAAAAACCTGGGTGGTAGTATGCTTCCCTAGAGGATGTCTTAGGTTTGAGGACCTCACTGGATTCATGGGATGAAGCCGCTCCAAAGATGCCAGCAGTCCACGGCCATTGCCTAAGTGCGGAGGGAAGAGGATGGGTCCTTCCTGAATTAGAAACTCTTAATGCAATTGTAAATCAACCACAGTGGAGTTCAGTACTGCAACAAATCACCAACCAGATGGTGACTGTGCCAGTACCCCCAACCGTGAGGATCTGGTGGTGGGCTTTGTGACCCCTGAAGGCATGCTCCATTCACCACCAAGTCAGGGGAGTTCTCCTGACCTGCTGTGTTCACACGCATGTGAGCCTCACTCCAGCTGTCCTCGTCTCTTGCGAACATTGTACCTGGGATTTCAGTGAGACTGTCAAAGAAAGCTGCTGTTCTCTTTCTGTTCCTCTAACCTCAAAAAACAGCCACAGCTATCTTTCTGAATCTTTTGGCTGGAGCAACAATGTTGCACCTTTCCCTTGACAAAATTAAATATTCAAGTAAATGATACGTTTTCCCATCTTCTCACACCAATCTTCTCTCTTTGTGGGTTGTATGAACTTGTCTTATAAAGTCTGAAGACTAACTGAGTACTAGCATCAAATGACTGTAAAATAAATGTCTCAGGAGGCTGAGATCTGAACATCATGGTTTGAGGCTAGACAGGAAAATCCATGGGACTTTTTAAAAAAAATTAATAAGCAAAATGCTGTAAGTTGAACTGTGGCTCAAGTGGCAAAGTATCAGTCCTGAGCAAAAGTAAAAAAAAGGTAATGCATAATGCCCAGCCCCTGAGTTCAAACCCCAGTACTGGCATTCATAATTAATTAGTTAATTAATTACTTTAAAAAATTATCTTCAGTCTCAGGTTCCCTGAATTAATCTTTTAGAAAATACTCATTGTCTGAAACTCTTACCTCTGGCAACTGTTTCTAAGCCAATAATCTTCTTTTTTATTTCTTATCATTCTATTTTTCCTATTAATTAAACAGATTATCAACAATATATTCTAGATGCTACTATTTTATAATACATATGGAAGTCCTGCATGTGTAATTGTTCATACCTAATCATTTTTCTAATGCCTTATCGGATACTAGATGGACTAAAAACCCAGTCCACAATCTAATGTGAAGTCATCCATTTTATATATATATATACACACACACACTACATATATATAGTGTGTGTATACATACATATACAATATAATATATACCATATATGTGTAAACATATATACAATATAATATATACATACATATACAATATATTATAACATATGTATATATATGTAGTGTGACATTAATAACCAGGAAAAAACTACTGTATAAGTTAAAAGAGGATTTTATCTTGCTTTGTTTTGATTTTTTGTTGGGTATTGTCATCACCTTGGATAATTACATTATCTGTGGGAAAGTGGCTTTGAGTATTTTCATGGCCATTACAATATATTTGTACAAGTCTCTATTTTTTTATTATAATGTTCACCTAGAGTTTAGTAATATAAAAGTTTATTAGGTCATTAAGTTCTAATGTGATCTCATTCCTGTGTGTATGCTAACATCAAAATACTGTCACTTCTCCATATCCATGAATTTCTCATCTCTTGATTTAGTCAACCAGAGATCTAAAATATTTAAAAAAAAATAAATTGGGCCTGAACTAAACTTGTGTGGACACTTTTTCTTGTTTTAACTCTTGAAAACCATGTAGGTGCTATTGACAAAGTATTTGCATTATATTAGATATAATAGGAAAGTTAGGGATGATTTGAGGTATGTAGGAGGGTGCATAATTACTATACATAAAATCTATGTCCTTTTCAGCAAATAAATTGAGCATCTACAGATTTGATACCGATGCATGGATGTCACAGCAAATTGTGCAGCATTCACCTGATATTTCCTTTTAGTGTGTATCAAAAGATATTATTGGCTATACTTTCTTAATTTTATAGGAAGGACGTCTAGATATGAAATAGCCTCTTACAAAATATTTTTTGTTATTGTGTTATATGGCTGAGACAGATGGGTTGAAAAAGCTGTTGACGAAGGACACATTGTCTAGATGGTCTTTGTCTCATTTGGGACAAAGCTTGTGATAGGAAAGACATCTAGAAGAAGCGAGAAAATTAGACAGGCCATTTAAAGAAGAGTAACATTCCATCATGTGTAATGAGGTGAGAAATGGAGAGAAGTAGAGGAATCCAGTTGTCACTTAGTCTTGGAGCTGTCAAATGAGACTGAGTTAAAAGTCATTCAGACATCTCCCATGAAACCCATTATTTATTTTTGCCTCAGCAATTGATCATCTTGTGTTTTTACAGTTAATGATTTACTTGTCTCCATTAAGTTGCATTAAGTTCCATTGTTATTCTTTTATTTTCAAACATTTCTATTGTCTAGCACATGAAAAATAATGTCTGTTTAGCAACAGAAAAAAAAAAAAACTTACCAGGAACTGGTGGTTCATGCCGTAATCCTAGCTACTTAACAGGCTGAGATTTGAGGACCACAGTTCAAAGTCAGCTCAGGCAGGAAAATTCTGTGAGACACTTATCTCCAATAAGCCACTCAGAAAACTGGAAGTGGCCTTGTGGCCCAAGTAGTAGAGTGCTTGCCTTGAGCTGAAGAGCTAAGGGACAGCGCTCAGGCCTAGAGGTCAAGCCCCATGACCAACGAAAGAAAAAGAAAAAAAGAAAGAAAATCTGTGGTTATAGACTTAGCCATTTGCACTATGACGAAACTCTGAATTTGAAAAAAGGACAAAAAAATGGACATTAAGACAATTTAAGACCCAGAGTAATACATATGGGAGAGTAAATTTGGTGGACATAGTTTCAGTTCTTCTTTAATCCTAGAAACAATCTGGCATGAGCAAGGCAAAGGAAAACTGGCAGATGAACAAGCCAGAGTAAAACTGGCCCTATTGAAGCCTAAATTTACTGTTGTATGTAAGACAGTCACTCTAATTTGTATTTATTAGATGCACCAATGGTACAAATTAGCATATGACTACATAAATGTACATGATTTATTGACTTTTATTAACCTGTCACCAGAATCTAAAGGTTTTTCTTTTTTATACTACATCAGCTTTGTTTATTCTTCCAGTATTTTCTGAGATTGACAGTTGTTGTTGTTTTTAATGAAATTGACTTTTCATTAATACCAAAACTTATTCTTACTTTTGCATTTACAGACACTTACCCAAGGGATGTGAATAACTTTAAAGTCCCCCATCCATCAATGAAACACTACTACTAGTATTAGTACTAGCTACATCTGTAAGACTGCCCAGCAAATATGGTCCACTGATTTGTTGAACATTCACATTAATTTAAAAATATTTATTTTGGAAATGTATGTTGACTGTTAATCTTCAGTATTGGGGTTGTTTTCTCTCAGTTGCTTTAATAAAATAGATTTTGAAAGAGGTATGCTATACTCTCCTTCTGTCGGATATAGTCACAACATACTGACAATTTAATATCTGACTAGTAAAATGAGAGACTTAATTTTTAATTGTATCTAATCTTGGGTTTGGGGCACAGCGTGGCTCAAGTGGCAGAGAGCATGCCTAGCAAACACAAGGCGTATGCCTAGCAATGTGAGTTCACACCCCAGTATTTGAAAAAAAGAAAGTAATTTTATCTACCCCTAATGAAAATTTCAAATTAAAACAGAAAACCTCAGTGTTTGTTCATTTACTTGAATACTTTTAAGAATGCTTGGAGTTACAATGGGTCAACTTGTATCCCTATTTAAGCATTGTGTTTTTTCCCTTCCCCTCCCCAGATTACAAAAGAGTATATACAAGATGCAGGGCACCGATATCAAATACAGTGAAAACAGGGGTTATACCCTTGGGGAAGAACATACAAAGAAACACAAAAACCAGACGGTACATTATAAATACATTAGAAACAATAGCAAGAAAGAAAAAAAAATATTTGTGTCCCTATCTTGGGATTCATTTCGCTTAATAGCATCTTATATGGTCATATAGGTTGATTCATTATAACAATGAGATATATAAGACACTATGTTGCAAATGGACTTTGTAACTTTGGTGTGTGTGGAGGGGTAGTTCTGGAGGTAGGAGGGAAGGAATGGTAGGGGAAAAACAAAGAAGGAGGCAACAATGATCCATAGGAAATGTACTCATTACCTTACTCATGAAATGGTAACACCTCTGTATACTATTTTTACAATTAAAAAATACAAAAAAGAATGCTTAAAGTAATTAGTGAAAATTAAACTAGTTTCCAACAGCAAATGTAATGTAATCAAAATGTAGATGAATTATTTCTAATCAAAAGAAAGCATCTGACACAGACATGCTGTGATAGTGAAAGAAAGGGCAAATTTTCAGGGAAGATATTCTATTGCATATATGATTTGCAGTAAATCTGACAGCTGAAATCTTTTGGTTTATGTGTGTTTTTAAGCAACCACAAACTCATTTCCATATTTCCTAACAAGATTGCTGTATGCCTCCATGAAATTGCCAGGAATCTGGTCATGTATGTTAAATTATTTTATTAAGGTAAACATAAGTAACTTTTGGTATTATTGAATGTCTCTTTATAAACTTTAGAGATCAGTTTCCTGATAAATGGCTCAAAATATTTATGCTAATATGATTTGACTAATCTGTGTTTTCCCAGATCAGAATCCTTAGTAAGCCTCCTTTCTTTAGCTTTTCTAGTCATATTTATATCTGTTTTTTCATGAAGCATCAAAAGTATTTCCATAAAAAGAAACTGGTAACAAGATTAAACCATGAGGCTAGAGCTTCATGTTTGGCAGGTTTAATTTAATCTATTGATTCCATTTTAAAAAAAATATTAAATCCAGAGAAGCACTGGATAATGTTGTTTTCCTCTAGAGAAAATTCTGCATTTTCTACCCAACTGGATAGTGTGTCAAATTGATTGAGACATGTGCCAACACAAATGCATTTGTTTAGAAATAAAAGTTTTGCCTATGTAGCAACTCCACGTTGTATCTTATAGCATGTTAAAGATTAAGTCCACCTAGGAGAGAAGGCTGAGGTACAAAGCAAGGGTCTGAAGATGCTAGAATCCTTTACTCCTTTCTTGGCATCTGAGCCTTTGTTCCCTCTCTCACCAGAGCGCCAAGAGAAACAATTGACCAATATAGAATTCAGAGAGCAAACAGTGAGCAGCAGGTTATCTCTGATTACCCAGATCTGAATGTTCGGATGTTTGTGTGTCCGTATGAGGACTTGAAGCATTAGGAAATGGAAAAGCCAGTAGATGCAGCCAAATCTCTTCTTGCAAGGCATACTGGATTTTTCTCTTTGATCCTCTGCTTCCAGTAAATTGTACAATGGAAACTATTTTTCTCCTAGTAGTTATGTTTATCTCTGTTAGTGTTTACTTCGCTTTTGCCTCTACTTTCAAGTCTGAATAGATTGTTTAGGGTTTTTTTTGCCAAATAATAGGATTTACACATCCATTTTTTCAATAACAGGATGACTGATTTTTAAATTAATTTGGGCTTGAACATGTCTCCTGGGCATTCAACTTGCTGCTATTTTTATGTGCAGGGAACCCATCATTACTCAGCTGTTCAGGGGTAAAAGCAAAAGAAATAAAACCTTGCAATCTGCTCTAATTAGTTTTAGTTGTCATAAGGAAACTACTCTCTGATAGCCTTCAGATATTAAAGTCTAAATATTTCAACCTTTTGTAGAAGATGTCAAATTTAAAAAATCTGAATTTTTATCACATTGTGAATATTTAGTGGCTTAAGAATCATTTTCAGGGCTGGGAAGGTGGCTCAGTAGTAAGAGTACTTGCCTTGCATGCATGAAGCCCTTGGTTCAATTCCTCATTACTACATAAGCAGAAAAAGCCAGAAGTGGTGCTGTGGCTCAAGTGGTAGAGCCCTAGCCTTGAGCTGAAGAGCTAAGGGATAGCGCCCAGGCCCAGAGTTCAAGCCCTACGACCCACCACAGACACAAAGAAAAGAATCATTTTCACTTTCTTCTGTTTAATATTCCAGAGTCCTATTTTTCCTTATCAAGTCTGAAATATAATTAGGCAAAGTGAGCTGTTTTTCAATATCATCAATTCCCTCAAAGCTTTCAAATATTCTCAACTTATCAAGATTTTGTTTTCCTTCATTTGTTCAAAGTCTTAGTCAAACCAGCAGTAAAAGTAATGACTGAAGATTGATTCTTTAAGCAGAATTTCAATATGAATACATACATTCTAAATTTGATAATTAAACATGGACATCGAAATTCTGCATGGTTATAATAGTACTACTATACAGAGATCCCAATATCTAGTTGGAAAGAAGGACACAGTTATCATTCTCTTTCTGACTTACGAAAAATGCATCTGGAATGCACATGCTATTTTACACTGTAGAGGTTTCAGGGAACAAAATTAATCTTAAACCAATTCTCAAACATTCCAAGTTGAAGAAGCTCTGTGTATCTTTATAATATTTAAAACAATGATGAGTTTTTGTATTATTACCCTCATACTTTGTAACAGACACTTGAACCCAGCTTCTTAACACAAGACAGTATAATAAGAATCCTACTAATTTCTTATTTATTCATTTTAATTTTCTTTCCTGGTATCAGACTTTGAACTCAGAGCCTGTCGCTCTGACTTAGTTTGCTCACTCACCTGGTGCTTTCCCAATGGAGCTGGGCCTCCAGGCCAACTTTGGAATGGGTCATTTGGAGATGAAGTTTTACGGGTTTTTCTGCATAGGCTGGCTTCAATCTCTCTGGTCCTCTAGATCTCAACATCTTGACATCCCAGGAGTACACGCTTGAGCTTCTGGCACCAGACACTACATTTTATTTTAAAAAATTCCTAATGTGCAATAGAAAGAGAATAAATATGTGATTTTCACAGTAACTGTACACTTAACTCCTTAGGGAGGCAATCTAATATTAATTGCCTAAGAACTTACAGTAGAGAAAAATCTGCAGGAAAGTACATTTTGTGACAAAAGCAGAAGAAAATTGTGTTATTTTATTCAAAGAATTGGTATTTTTTCTTTCTTTTGAGCCAGCACTAAGACTTGAATTTAGGGCATAACTGCTCCCTCTTAGCTCCTTTTGCTCAAGATCGATGCTCTGCCACTTGAACCACAACTCCACTTTTGGCTTTTGGCTGGTTATTCAAGATTACAGGTTTTCTGAGTTATCTTTTTGAGATTGGTTTTGAACCTTGATCCTCAGGTCTCAGATTCCTAATTATAGCATGAGCCACTGGTACTCGGCAAAGTGATTCATTTTAACTCAAATATTTGTCAAAAGTAATAGCTCAGATGGAGGCCAAACAGAAATCCCAGAAATCCATGGAGGGATAAGTCAGAAATGTAGTCATTATTTTGTCGATATCAAATCCTCTGACAGTATTTAATATAAAAACATAATAAAGGAAAGTATGTATTCTCAACTTGGAATGTTTAAGTCAGGCAAACGAAGCAGAGACATTTAGAGAAACAAATGGACTACTTTGAATATTCTTTGGACTAATGGAATATGATAGATAGATGACAAGATGATGAAGAAGACAAGGCAGACATCAGCACTACATCAATAATGCCAGAAAAATAAATACTGGTGATACTCATACTGTAATTATAAGGAAATAAAATGGTGTATGAATCATTACTAGGGAGGATTCATATAGTGTAATAGAATAGGCTTACCTAAAACATAAAGCATTTAACTAAGAGCTAAATTCTCTAGATTTTTCATAGTCTTGGTGTATTCTTAGTGCAGTTTTAGAAAGGGTTTTCTTTGGTCATTTAATTTTCCATCCATGCCTATGTCCCAGACTACTTTTCTGTCGTCATTCCATTGCTCAGAGTCATTCAAGTGGGTAGGTTGGATGTCAGTGGATGAGGAGGGACATAAATCTCTGTAAAGAGAGGTGACCTCAGGAAGCAGGAATGAACAATGAACAAAAGTAACATCTACAATTTATGTCTACAGACATAAATGTATTAAAAACCATTATCCTAAAAATCCCTGATAATGGGCTTCTGTAAGGACTGTGGAATCCTGCAAAAGACTCCACAGAAGACAATGCCGGATGTGTTCAGTGTGTGATTTCAGCTGTGTGACAGGTCACTTTTCTTCTCCACCTCTGGTGCTGCACTGCTGAATACAGTCATAGATTAGACCACCTCTTATTCCTGCTTCTAGTTTTGATATCATACATATAGTCACAGATACTCTCTGAGTCTCTCTTTAATAAACCCTTTCATTCACTGAATTTTATTTATTCCCAAAAGAATGAAGTAAAATATCTTCCTGGTTCACTGTTAAAAGTAAACCTTTATAATTTGCCCGAAGTCAAGCATTTAGAAAGAGATGGATCCAGGATGATCTTCTGTCACTCTTCCATGCTTCCATGAAATTGTGGTCCATGTTTCTAAAAGTATTAATATGGATAAATGTTTTTGTACACCAACAGCTCCATTTTCAATGTCTGATTAAAGTCCAACAGTTCAACGTATTTTCATTTGTACTTGACTTGCTTCAGGCAGCTATATAAAATACAGACAGACATTTGATATATGAGTCCATAATAAAAGTCAAAAGATATTGACAAGCGAACAAATAGCAATTATCTTGAATAAGAAAATCATTTTTTCCAAACATTCAATCCACACTTAGTTCCCGGATCCTATACATACACTACATAGCAATAGTTTCACACAGAAAACTTTATGTGTCATTTTGAAAATAGTACTGTTGTTATCTTTTGCAGTACTTTTAAAAAGGTTTGAAGGTACTTTTATGACTTTTGCTGTTTTGTGTTATATTACATCTTTTATGTTTACCTAGGGCTGTCTTTTATGAAACACACAGAGAATACACTCTTTACAAATAAACACTAGTAGTTTAAACCTGGCTGGGAAGAGTGAATGGTGGGCTTTAAGTTATCGCACACTTTGGATAGTAGACTACTCTCAGTAACTAGATATGGGTTTAGTTTACATGGGAATTTATATTCAGAGGTTCCACTGAAATAAATTGCTTCTCAAGAGAATCTAAAACCTTCACACATAGTCTGCAGGTGCTAAGTGACTAGCTCTGCAATCTGAATTTAGGCTTAACCTTTTCCATACACTATATCTAGCCACATATTTTTTTGTGGGTTGCGGGCTTGATCTCTGGGCCTGGACCCTGTCCCTCAGCTCTTCAGCTCAAGGCTACAGCTCTACCACTTGAGCCACAGCTCCATCGCTCGTCTTTTCTGCTTATGTGGTGCTGAGGAATCGAACCCAGGGCCTCATGCATGCAAGACAAGCAGTCTACCACTGAGCCACCTTCCCAGCCCACATGTAAGACATTTTTTTGAATGTATAGTATACTCTGGAGCATAAACTCTCAAATCATCTAGTATTTCACCCTTAGACATGCGGTTTGGTAAACAGATTTATCTAGAGATTTGTAGCAAGTCACCAACCTAAGTTGCAAGGAAGAAGCTGAAGGCATGAAGAGCTCAGAGATGAGCAAGTTAATACGTGAATTTAAGTCAAGAAGCAACTCTAGCAACTCCAAATCAGAAATAAAGATGGACCTTGCTTTCTTTCCATAGGCACACAGCCATGGGGAAAGTACATAAGCTAAATCATTCTTCAGCTGCAAACACTCCAAAACCTGAAATGACTTCTGTTAGGTAGAGATGAGTGTGTCCCAGGCACAGGCTTGTTTTGATGGAGGACTGGAAGAAGAGGTAGAATCAGAACCATGAGCACAATGGTGAAAGGAGCACTCTCCCTCAACCACACACGCAACTGGGCTGGATGATCTGCCTCACTGAGAATGCTCCATGCTTCTGTCGTTGGAGAAAATAAATCACAGGAATGATCTGCCTTGCACACACAGAAGACCTGCCCTGGACAGTCCTGTCGTCTTCCGGACATAGCCCGGCCTTCTCCTCTTGGGTTTGGGCCATCATGGCGGATGGAGTTTCAGTCGGCATCACTCCAAGCAACAGCAAAGGCTGAGAGATGTGTGCTTGATCTTTCTCTGAAGGCTTGAGTGAAATTCTGCAATCCAATCCAATGTGGAAGACATTTCCACATGTCCTTAGGACGGTACACAAGAGGGAACAAAAAGTCATTCTTTAAAAGAATGTGTCCACATGAACAAGGTAGGAAGGAAGGAAGGAAGGAAGGAAGGAAGGAAGGAAGGAAGGAAGGAAGGAAGGAAGGGAGGAGAAAGAAAGAAAGAAAGAAAGAAAGAAAGAAAAGAAAGAAAGAAAGAAAGAAAGAAAGAAAGAAAGAAAGAAAACAATCCTATAAATGTAAGGTAGAATTTGTGTGATACCATCAGGACCTGGCTTTTCAAAGAAATCAGACAAATTCTTTTCTTCAAATTTTTCTAACTTTATGCCACA